>NC_035108.1:98302490-98547146 GCF_002204515.2 Aedes aegypti
AGACCAAAAACAGACCAAACAGAAAACAAACAAATAAAAGAAACCTAACAGGACCCAAGAGAAGCGATTTCATAAAGGTTTAACAGAGATTTCGACAACACTAAAATTATGAGGGATCGCTGTTAGGGTTTATTCTGAACAATCATCGATATGGGAATGGCTAAGGGAATTTCTTCATACATTCTATCCAGAATCTTTTCTTTAGTTATTCTACTTAGGAGTTTTTCCATGAATCCTTGGGATATACTAGGGATTCCCCCAGAAATTCTTCCTGAAATTCTACCTGCAATTTTATCAATAATTCCTCTAAAAATTTATCCACAGATTGAACCAGAAATTCCTCCGGGGAAAATCCTTCAGACATACCTTCAGGGGGCATTCATCCAGAGATTCCTTCAAAGGTTTATCTACAAATTAATCAGGATTTCCTCCAAATATTAATCCCAAAAATTCCTCAAGTGATTTCTTCAGGGCTTACTCCAAGGCTGCCTTCAAGCATTCCTCTAGAGATTGCTATAACAATTTCTGCAAAGATTCCTTAATGAATCCCTCTCTCTTTCTCTCTTATTTGGCTTTACATCAATTCTCGAAACCTTATTCAAATAGTCTCAAGTCAAAAAAGTGAATAAACTTACTTTATTGATCCTACCCCGGTCAACCAGTCAGTGATTTTCGATAGCGATCGTTTTGAACCGTTAGCGATCGCCATCGTTGGTCAAAGATCTATAAAGAATTATGAAGACAGGTTGGTCGGGACGTGTTTCGCAGGCGAAATTCCACATGTTCCGGTTCTACCCAACTAGATTTTTCACTTTTAGAACGTTTTATTTCCGGATTTACAAAACGACGAAAGTAAGATTTTCAACTTTCGCAACCTAACCACTACTTTCGCCGCCTCGCTGTATAGAGAGACAAAGTGACTTAACCACGAATCAAAACAAAACACTACTTGAGCCGATTTTACACTGGTAGAAAACCGTCGAAAGTAACTGTATGAAACGGCGTATCATTTTGTCATAAGTTTTTTTGTTGAAAATAACAGAAACTACCTAGTTTTTTAACGCGATCTGATTGTATGCTAAATTTGAGCGATGTACCGTTTTGATTCATATTACGGACACTTAAGGCCTCAGTGGAGTAGAACTGATCAAAAAGCATATAAAATAAATCAGTTTGTATGATTCCTCCGCATTATCGAGCCTTAAAAACACTTGGCTTTCGAATTGTGAGCGAAGATTTTGATTCCGCTACGTGAATAATTTTAAATAAATACAAATGTGTGGACTTTCCATAATTCTTATTCCGGACACTGCCTTACATTCGCCTTGAATTCCGGACACTTTGATTCAAATTCCGGACAGCTCATGAAAACCATTAATCGAGAAGTCAAATCATCAATTGAAATCGCTAAACTACTAAACAAACGTGTAATGCAGTTGAGCAATGTGAATTTTCATAAATATTGATGAAAAAGCTTATTACAATGAGCTACTAATGTGCGAACTTTTGAGCGGCAAAAATTGAAACATTTCATGTGAAATGTTTCCTATACATCGAAGAGTGTCCGGAATTAAAATCTGTCCGTAATATGAATCAACACGGCGTACACGGCGAAAAAATGTTAAAAAGGTGATTTATTTTAAAGCAGTTTTAGAAGACAGGTTGTGATTCTTCTCAATTAGTTTTCTCAAAACCGTATGAAAGTTACTTACGTCGATTTGAAAAAGTAATCGAGAATTATCTTGATAAAGCCTCGCCAACAATAATTCACTCGGTTCATGGCCGCTTCTCTTTATCCTCGACTGTGACCCACGCTCTCCAGGTCTTGGTGCACCTGGTCAATCCACCTAGCTCGCTGCGCCCCACGCCTTCTTGTTCCGACCGGATTCGTAGCGAACACCATCTTTACAGGGTTGTTGTCCGGCATTCTTGCAACATGCCCTGCCCAGCGTATCCTTCCAGCTTTAGCTACCTTCACGATACTGGGTTCGCCGTAGAGTTGAGCGAGCTCGTGGTTCATCCTTCGCCGCCACACGCCGTTCTCCTGTACGCCGCCGAAGATCGTCCTTAGCACTCAGCGTTCGAAAACCCCAAGAGCTTGCAAGTCCTCCTCGAGCATAGTCCACGCCTCATGCCCGTAGAGGACTACCGGCCTTATGAGCGTTTTTTACATCGTACATTTGGTGCGGGGGTGAATCTTTCTTGACCGCAGTTTCTTCTGGAGCCCATAGTAGGCACGACTTCCGCTGCACTGTGTATTATTTTGTATAGCGCTTTTGGCAATTTGAAACAATTTTGTCGAAGACACGATTTTTCTATCTCTTATACTTTTTGAGATATATGCCGTTGCATGTGAATGACCCCTAAAAATAATACTTTTTATCATAACATTTTTCCAAGATTTTTAACATTTTTTGCGTTTTCTACAAAGTTATTTTTCATGAAAAAAAAACCGTGTTTTTGCTGAACATATCATCACTCTATCTTTTAAAGTAACAAAGTTATTCATGAATTACTCTTTTTTCAAGAGGTAGTTTAGGCCTCTATAACTGGCTTCGGCGCAAAATGGCGCAGACAACTCTTACAAATGATGAAAGTACCATATCTTCCCTTTCGGCATTTGATAAAAACTTTTGTCTATAAGCGTCTTTGCTTGGGTTTTTACTATCAAACAAATAAGCTTTATAAAAACTAATTCGACTTATAATTCTTTTACTTTAAGAGATAGAGATGTGCGATTTTCAGCAAAAACACGCGTTTTAAGATGTTTAATAACTTTGTAGAAGACATGAAAAATGTTAAAAATTTAAGTAAAAAGTTATGAGAAAAAATGGTTTTGAACGAGTTTTTTCATACAAATTTGTGTACTTTGTGTTAAAAAACTCGTTAATCTTTTACAAGATTTTTAACATTTTTCATGTCTTCTACAAAGTTATTGAACATCTTGAAACGCGTGTTTTTGTTGAACATCGCACATCTTTATCTCTTAAAGTAAAAGAATTATCAGTCGAATTCGTTTCAATAAAGCTTATTTGTTTGATAGTAAAAACCCAAGCAAAGATGCTTATAGACAAAAGTTTTTATCAAATGCCGAAAGGGAAGATATGGTACTTTCATCATTTGTAAGAGTTGTCTGCGCCATTTTGCGCCGAAGCCAGTTATAGAGGCCTAAACTGCCCCTTGAAAAAAGAGTAATTCATGAATAACTTTGTTACTTTAAAAGATAGAGTGATGATATGTTCAGCAAAAACACGTTTTTTTTTTCATGAAAAATAACTTTGTAGAAAACGCAAAAAATGTTAAAAATCTTGGAAAAATGTTATGATAAAAAGTATGATTTTTAGGGGCTATTCACATACAACCAAGGATGGAAATCTAGTGATCATGATAAAACAAATGATGCATCGTGGTTGTTCTTTGTCATGCGATCATAGCAACAACGATAAACCCTTAGTCGTCAAGCCATCACAACAAACTTCGCTCCGGGAAAAATGAATCGCTCGGCATGTGTGCTAACGATCAATTGTTCGCAAACCGAATTCATAAATTTTGGAAGATTTTCACGCTTTCACTCTGCGATATGACCTCTAGCATACCATTTTTGATCCTAAAGTCAATCGTGCATGGAATGTGAGAAAGTTTATCCGTGAATTTTAAATTGATTTGCATTAATCGCAACTTGTTACAATATCCGACAAACCTTTTGTCCTACGACAAACAGTTTATCGGATGCTCGATATATCTATGATTAGCGCGCGTGGTGAGGTGTTGAAATCATGTTGCTGCAAAGGCGATGGCCCTCTTGGACCGTTCAAATACCGTGTTGTTTGTCGTTAGAGCTGATTTTTTTTCCATCCTTGCATACAACGGCATATTCCTCAAAAAATATAAGAGATAGAAAAATCGTGTCTTCGACAAAGTTGTTTCAAATTGCCAATTCTACCACTTTGATGAAGACACCATATGTCTATCTAGATGTTTTGAAAAAATAGTTTTTCTATCTCACTGCTAGGTGGATTGATCACAAAACTTTTTTCGTCAAAAGTTGCGCTTCAATACACCAAGAAACTTCTCCGAACAAACTATATCGCTAAAATCAACGGTTTGGGCGCTATACAAAAAGCGCATGAAATCGAGAAAATAATACACAATGCGCTGATGATGCGCCTTCGTATTTCCCGACTAACATTGTTGTCAGCCGTCAACAAGGATCCGAGGTAGACGAACTCGTCCACCACCTCGAAGGTATCTCCGTCTATCGTAACACTGCTTCCTAGGCGGGCCCTGTCGCGCTCAGTTCCGCTAACCAGCATGTACTTTGTTTTCGACGCGTTCACCATTAGCCCGACTCTTGTTGCTTCGCGTTTTAGGCGGGTGAACAAATCTGCCACCGTTTCAAATTTTCTCCCAATAATATCCATGTCGTCCGCGAAGTAAACAAATTGTCCGGATCTCGTGAAAATCGTGCCTCGACTGTTAAGTCCGGCTCTCCGCATAACACCTTCAAGCGCAATATTGAACAAAAGGCACGAAAGTCCATCACCCTGTCGTAGTCCCCGCCGAGACTCGAACGAACTGGAGTGTTCGCCCGAGATCTTCACGCAGTTTTGAACACCGTCCATCGTTGCTCTGATCAATCTTGTGAGCTTCCCGGGAAAGCTATTCTCGTCCATGATTTTCCATAGCTCTACGCCAGTGGTCACCAAACTGCGGCCCTTGGGCCGCATGCGGCCCTTTGCATTGTTTTGTGCGGCCCGCGAGCCTTTTTTGGGTATAAGTGAGTTGCGGCCCGCATGTTATGATTTCATCAAAAAAGGATTATATTATTTAGTTTCTCACAATAAATATATTAGATACTTTATTTCACATAGTGAATCTTGTGTTCCGCCATGCTGAGCAGATGAAATGTAATAATAAATTTATTAAGTATTTTCTTCATTCCATGAAAAGCTCTAAATTTGTATCTGAGTCCTGACTTTTATCAAATTTTGAATTTTCCTTACATCTTGAAGAAACCTTAAAGCGTCCTGAAATTTTTGAGATCGCATTTTTTCATGTTTAACATACCTTAAAAAAAGATCAGCTCGAGGGGAAGATTTAAAATTTTGAAGCAATCATTAATTTTTTTGGCTTTATATAAGCATTACAATTCTGTTGAAGTAGCATTTATTTTTTAAATAGACTTCAATTGTAAATACATTTATAACACTGCGGAACACGTTTTTGTCTCCAGCACCAAAATACCGCTATTCACTTAAATAAGGGTTGCTGAATACATTGCCGTTTTCAGAAATATCATAGCACGTCTAGTTTTTGAGATATTGACTGTTGAAAATACAAAAAAAGACTATTTCAGCCAACTTGCATGCAAGTTTGTCAGCTTGTAAGGTAATATATTGGCTTAATTTGCCACAGAATTCAAACTTTATATGTATAACAATACTTATCATCAGAGTTTATAATACTTTCATTGCGGAAAAGTTATTTTTTGATGGTTTAGAGAATTGTTGTATTTTGCCATATAGAAGAAACGAAGAATTTTGTATGGAGACTGCAAGCATGTTGAAAAAATCGGTTTAATCGAAATTTAATCGCGCAATTTCAATCAAATTATGTCTGAAATGAAAGTTCAAGTTCTATTTTGCATGTTTGGTGGATTAGATTATTAAAAAGTTTGATAAATTGTACTTTAAATTTCATGTAAACTTTAATAAAACCAGTGTTTTATACAACTTTGGCGACCTGCAGCTAAAAATTGTGACGTGCTGGAGCATTTAGTAGAATGGCACCAGATTAAGCAACCCCAAATCTACTAGAGACACATAATTTGATCCTTGAGACACGCAAGAATGTCATTTTTGTTACGCTTTGTAATTATTAAAATAGAATCAAGAGACCGCAGAAATATCTTCAAAACAAAATACATACTTTGCTTCAAGATTGCATTGAAGAGTTGCTGGGAACAGGGATTTTCCATGAATCAGCATTTTTTGATAATAAATTTCTATTTCAATACAAAAAATCCTATAGGTATCTTTAAATTCAAAGATGGTTAACGTTTATGGTTCAATTATTCTAAAAATCCCGAACGTATGCTGAAATGATCGGCACAAATGCTTTTTCAAAATTACAAAACTTGTGCGGATTAAACCTAAAAAGAAAATGCCATTTTTTGTTCAATCAATGACATGCTCACCGGTTTTTTTTTAAACCTTTAAATTTTGAAAGATAATATCCTACAGCTGGTAAATAATAAATGACTCAAGGAAGTTGTAGTTACTGAAGAGGGTATTTTTTTATTATCTTTAATACCGTCAACAAAAATTCTTGTATGTCTTGTGGCCCGTTTCTTGTTCTGAGATCACCGAAGTGGCCCGCAAAGTCAGTTAGGCTGAGGACCACTGCTCTACGCGGTCGATACTATCGTATGCCGCCTTGAAAACGATGAACAAATGGAGCATAGGGACCTGGTACTCACGGCATTTCTGGAGGATTTGCCGCACGGAAAAGATCTGGTCCGTTGTCGAGCAGCTGTCGATGAAACCTGCTTGATAATTTCCCACGAATTCGTTTGCTATAGTTGATAGACGACGGAAGAGAATCTGTGATAGCACTTTGTAGGCGGCGTTTAGGATGGTGATTGCACGATAATTTTCACACTCCAGTTTGTCGCCCTTTTTGTAGATAGGGCATATAACGCCTTGCTTCCACTCCTCCAGTAGTTGTTCCGTTTCCCAGATTCTGATTATCAGCCGATGCAGACAAGCGGCCAACCTGTCCGGGCTATCTTGATGAGTTCGGCTCCGATACCATCCTTGCCAGCGGCCTTGTTGTGCTTGTTGAGCTGTTGAATGGCATCCTTAACTTCCCCCATCGTGGGAGCTGGTTGGCTTCCGTTGTCCGCTGTGCTGACGTAGCCATCGCCTTCGTTGTCCTGACCTTCTGTGCCTGTGTTCTCTGCGCCATTCAGGTGTTCATTGTAGTGCTGCTTCCACCTTTCGATCACCTCGCGTCCGTCCGTCAAGATGCTCCCATCCTTATCCCGGCACATTTCAGCTCGCGGAACGAAGCCTTTGCGGGATGTGTTGAGCTTCTGATAGAACTTCCGCGTTTCTTGAGAACGGTACAGCAACTCCATCTCTTGGCATTCCACCTCTTCCAGGCGGCGCTTTTTGTCCCGGGATAGGCGGGTTTGCTGTTTCCGCTTCAGTCTGTATCGTTCCACGTTTTGCCGCGTACCATGCTGCAGCATTGCAGCCCGCGCTGCATTCTTCTCCTCTAAAACCTCCTGGCACTCCTCGTCGAAGCAATTGTTTCTTGAGCTCCGTTCCACATATCCGACAATGCTTTCGGCAGCGTCGTTAATGGCTGCTTTGACTGTCCTCCAGCAGTCCTCAAGAGTGGCCTATCGAGCTCGCCCTCATCCGGCAACGCTGCCTCAAGATGCTGCGCGTACGCATTGGCGACATCCGGTTATTACAGCCGCTCGAGATTGTACCGGGGCGGGCGTGGGTACCGTACATCATTGATGACGGATAGTTTTGGGCGCAGTTTCACCATCACCAGGTAGTGGTCAGAGTCAATGTTAGCGCCACGATAGGTTCTGACGTCGGTTATGTCGGAGAAGTGCCGTCCATCTATCAAAACGTGGTCGATTTGCGATTCTGTCTGCTGAGGTGATCTCCAGGTGTACCGATACGGGAGGCTGTGTTGGAAATAGGTGCTACGAATGGCCATATTCTTGGAGGCAGCAAAATCTATCAGTCGTAGGCCGTTCTCGTTCGTCAGCCGGTGGGCGCTGAACTTTCCAATCGTCGGTCTGAACTCCTCCTCCTGGCCAACCTGAGCGTTTAAGTCTCCTATGATGATCTTGACGTCGTGGCTTGGGCAGCGGTCGTACTCGCGTTCGAGCTGCGCGTAAAATGCGTCCTTGTCATCATCAGTGCTTCCGGATTGTGGGCTATGCACGTTGATTATGCTGAAGTTAAAGAATCGGCCTTTGCACATTCGTTCATTGATCGGCCACCACCCGATCACGCGCCTTTGCATATCACCCATCACTATAAAAGCTGTTCCCAGCTCGCGTGTGTTGCCACAGCTCTGGTAGATGGTATTATTACCTCTAAACGTTCGCACCAGTGCTCCTGCCCAGCACACCTTCTGCAGCGTTACGGTGTCGAAACCGCGGGTCTTCAGTACATCGGAGAGTATGCGAGTACTTCCAATGAAGATGAGAGATTTGCAGTTCCACGTACCGAGTTTCCAATCGCTAGTCCTTTTTCGTCGCTGTGGTCCTTGCTGATTGTTCCGGTCCGTATTCTCTCGTTGACGTTCCTGTGCTGATGTGTTTTTACGGTTAGCTTGCAGGGCCTGACATCAACCCCCTAGATTTCCGGAGGACCATTCCCCCTTAATGTTCGGAGGGCCATAGTGCGCAGTTTAGCTTAGAGTCCTTCTCTGGCACTCGGACGATGATCAGCCACCCCTGACATGGGGGAACAGACGCTGTTGTGAGCCGCTCCTAACATGGAGTACAGACGCTCCAGGTTTGCAAAAGCAAAAGCAAAAGCAAATGCAAAAGCAAACCCTCCCTTCCCTGTCAGCATACGACCAAAGTTCCCACCGGGGGTTGCTTACTCGATCTTCCCCAAGGTTACTCGTACCCCGGCCAGTACCGCGAGGAGGTAGGGATAGGAGTTGCTGGGCAAGAGGCTAAGGACCGCACAAAGAGGTCCATTTTATTCCTGCAGGTACGCGAGGTACCAATGGTACGCCATGCCCAGCCATTTACCGCGCCAAAATCAGGACTCACTGTGAGCGAAAGAGTACCATTTTAATTAAAAATATAAACTTTTTTGAGACTAGGTTCAAAATAGTGACTAATTCACTGGAAAGAGACCCACCAACAGCCCTGCTGTAAGAGAATTTTTATTTGTACCGTAAAATGGGGTGTTGAGGAATGAAAAAATAGTTCAACGTAAATTTCGAGCATTTTATGGTATGTCAATAATAGAACAAAAAACAGTCCTACCTTTCTCCCGGCGTGTGTATAAAGAGCTAATCACAATAATGACAATCATATGACAGATTTCTAAGAAAACGATGAAAATGTGTGCTTTTTGACAGAAATGCAAAATGGGGTGTTAAGTAATTTGAGTTTTGTAAATAAAAGTATATTGTGCCAACAGCAAAATATTACTATTTTAATTAGTGATGTTGATATTTTCCTTCAATTTCATATGTTTGTGCAATCTAAAGCTGATATTAATTCAGTAAAATTCAAGTTGGAACTCCTGGAAACGTAAGCCGTTTTTTTAACTCCTAAATCTCTCATACATATTAATTCTACTTGGATGCAAGCTATCAGTGCATCGTACAATTGTCTTGTAATAATTTTTGTACTTACATGCAACAAGATCATAACCTAAATATTTGCAGTTTTCGTATTCTAGAAGCTGTGCAGAGCAACCTTGTGAAGCTTGAATAGGGGAAGCGTTCAATTTGCCCTATATGCATATGAAGCATCTCACGGATTTACGTGCAACACCCAGTGGCATGATCGGAAAATATCCCAATACCTCTGGTGTAGAGTGGAAATCGCACACTCTATAGCACAATGCGCTCTACGCCCGTTGCCTATGTTAAGTATTACAAATGGCCATGAAAAAGTTCGCTCCGAAATTACATAATTTTATTACTGTTTATCTAGGACCTAGGTAGTGCTTAAAAGGATCAATATCTCCAAAACCATTTTCAAATTAGGGAATAATTCTTTTATCCAACCATTCTACAAATATGATTTAACGATTTTTAGAAACACAGTCAATTCTCCATAACTCGATATTGAAGATACCATCGAACTACCTCCGTTACCAAACACAAAACCAGTGCAACTGCGATCCAAGGAACCATTGAGATAGCCATCAAAACCAACTTTTACTATGGATCTCTATCTCGATATCGAGATACGAAATATTGAGTAAGGGAGAGTTGACTGTATCATCAAGAACAACCCCACTTTTATATTAATATGTTTCCACCTAGGTGTTCCTACCAAATCAACTTTTACATTGCAAACTTACTTCACGGAACAAGCCAAAAGTATATGTAAATGTATGATCTTAATTAAATGTATTCATCTTCCATGTTGCTCACATATTGTTCTCAATCTTGTAGGGTGGGTGTACCAGTTATGGCCATAGTGGTTCCCTATACGTGATAATTTGAATGTCTCAACATTTTGAAAAGTTTTTTGTGTTTTAGCAGTAATATATAGGATGTATCTTGATGTTAAAACATTCAAAAAGATTAAAAATGTAAAAGCTATCCGAATTTCGCTTATGGCCAAATAGGGAACCACTATGTCCATAACTGGTACACTTTTCCTATTATAGTTTTGTAGATAATGTATTCAGCCCATAAAATTCGAATCAAAATGTTTTGAAAGGTTTTCAATATCTAGCATCCACGATACTTCATATTAATAGACAGTCCCTATCACATAATGCAGCTCACAATCCGCCAAACAAATCAAGCATTTCAGATGACTTATATATCAACTTTCCGCGTTTCTGTGATTTGTCGAACTTGATAGAAAAGTTCAGAGCAGGGCTGTTAAGTATCATGACCGACTTGCGACACTGACGAAAAGAGTCTTCTCACCGTCACGGGACGAAACTATATTTCATGTGCTCACTTCTTCACGTCGCAATGACAGAGTTCTCACGAGAGCAATTTTAATGTTGCTTTGATATTAAAATTTCAATCTAATTTTGGAGAATTTCGGGAAGTAAATATGTTTGATACGTTAAGTGGATATCCTTCCATGATTCCAGCGATGTAAATAACAATCAGTCAATATAATGAACTCGAAATTAACAAGTTTACGATTCAGTCACAAACTGTAGCGACGGAGAAAGGAAAGAGAATTTGAGAAAAATCTCTGTCTTTGTCTCGCCGTCCGATGACAGTGAGATAAGCATCTATGTAAAAGTCGCACGACACTCTCTATTTGCATTGACGCTTTTCAACCCTGGTTCAGAGTGCTTCGTGAAGCCCAAGCAGGACAGTTCGGTTTTGCGTCGCCCGATAGATTTTGCTCACGGTTTCGCGCGTGTTTTCGTCGCCGGAGAATTTTTTGTTTTGGAGCGTCTTGCTGGGTAGGTATTTGGGAAGGCCCAAGCAAGACGGTTTGTTTTCGGGACGCCAAGAAGTGTTGCTGTCAGTGTCAGTTATGTGTTCAGTCGAGAATGGATTACCAACTGGTGAGTTCGTTTCATGCTTATGATAACACATTTTTTCTTGAAAGCGTAACTTTTATGTAATATTGAAACAAACTTTGTAAGGTTCGTCACTATAAGTGTCGGCATTATGCTTTTTTCTTATACAATTTCAATATACATACATTTTTCTCTTTTTGACATTATTAAAAATTATCTTTTGAATTGTTCGACATTGTGAATGTTGACGTATTTTCTAAAACTTCTACCATATCGAGACAAAATGCACAGTAATACACATATGTAATTTTCAAACAAACTTTGATTGTTTCGTCACTACAAGCGTTGGCATTATTCCTGTTCATATAATTTAAAATATATACATGTAATTCTCAGTTTTCGTCATTAATAAAAACGTCTTTTGAATTGTTCGTCATTATAGATGTTGACATATTTTTTAAAGCTATTACCAAAAACTTCTCGAGACAAAAATACAAAACTAGCTTTAAATATAAGTCGTTTATTTCCCCCTTGTCCATGGATCGCATCACTGACCAGAGGTGACTCCCAGATCTTTTCCTCCCTCACAAATAAACACCCTTCCCGTGGTGATTGTGGAGATGCAGACGTATTCTCGGTCTCTAGAAGCAACAATCATTACACCTTCACATTCCTTCCCCATCCCAACTGACTGTAAGGACTTGGCCGGCGCCGTTATTGATCAATAATATAAGATCTGCTAAAACTGCACTTCGAGAGTAAGCGGAAACTCCCATCCCTTATTCATTTGGATCGTAGTGCAATTCTTACCAGTTCCGATCAATCACGGAGCAGCAACCATTGACATGTACAGTCAGTCTATGCTATGCTATGCTATGCTATGCTTTGTCGAACTTGATAGAGAAGTTCAATCCCTTAAAACCCCAAGTGTCCTTAACACCCCATTTTACGGTAAGTGGAGTGATCAATGTTCCTACCTTCAGCGATGCTAGATTACAGTTGCTGTTTTTCAGCTTAAAATACAGGAACCCGCTGATGATGCCGAATAGGTAATGCACGAGATACATGTGAGTTGGTAGATAGGTTTTCTTGTAACCTTCGTCATACCAGAAGTTGAAGCGTCTTGCTCTGTGAAGAAATATGGAACATCAACTATTTATACCGCCACGCCACAAGTAATTGACTTACTCCGGTGAGAAGATTGATACGCCTTCGAAAGCATTTTTGTACACTACCAATGCTGGAATTGCCACCGAAATGCTGGTCACCACCGCCAGAAGGAACACCTTGATTTTCGGAAACCGCAAAATAGCTGTCACAAGAATCAGTCCAACGATCGATAGCTGAAAGTCACAGGCCAAGTACCAGGAATGCTGCATGCAGGGTTCTTCCTGTTTGTAGTAGTTGTTGAAGTACAGCAAATTAATCCACCAATTGCGTCGACAGAAGGTGAGCTCCGTTTCGGCACCTCTTCGCCAGAATGGACCATCGTGCAGCCGTATGTACCACGTGGCTTCGAATAGCAGCAGCAAACCGTATACTGGAGTAAGCCTTGGGAAGATGGAGAATGATTTTATTGTACAAGTTCATCGCTTCAGCTCTTACAGGAAGTTTTTCAGACTTGGAGTTCTGATAAATAACCTGAAGTGTACGATTTAACAGAAAATTTTGGATTATTCTAACAATGTATGTTGGAAAATTTTAGTTTTTTTAAATTTTACAATCAATCCTACATGCCAAACACTGTCGAATGCTTTTTCTATGCCTAGAAGAACAAGACCAGTAGAATAGCCTTCAATGAGTGGTCCAATGTCCATGGCGGTATCCGAACTGTTCATTGGCAAAAATTGAATTTTCGTTGATGTGGGCCATCATTCTGTTCAAAATGACCTTTTCAAAAAGTTTACTGATGGAGGAAAGCAAACTGATTGGACGATAGCTAGAAGCTTCTGCAGGATTTTTGTCTGGTTTTAAAATTGGTACAACCTTAGCATTTTTCCATTTTCAGGAAAATATGCTAATTGAAAACATTTGTTTTTTGATCGTTAGGAACTTTTATATTTTTGAATTTTTTACACTTCGTTAAATACCCACCGAATATATCGGTTCACGGTGATCACCACAATCTCCACCCAGCCTGGCTTCCGGCCCGTTTCCTGCATCTTCTGTACGAACATCACTGTGAATACGAATCCGCCCAGCACGATAAATGTCGATATGATCTGGAATCCATTCACAATAATCATCGTCTCCAACTCACGATACTTCTGTTCCATGACCCACGCGGTCCGCGGCAGCACCAGAAGGCTAGCATGGCCAATCAACATCAGGGTAAAGCTAAAGTACCGAACCGATTGCATCGGTCGAAGATCCCGGTAGATTGGTTCCTTAGAGCGAGATGTCAACCGGTACCAGTTTCGAAGGAACGAAAACGACACCAGCAGCATGGCTTCTGCGGATGAAAGAGGGGAAAATGGTATGAATGTGGTGAATGACCGTGGTTAAAGATCGAAACCGTTGCAGGAACAACCTAACTTCGAGTCGGTAAGTTCTCACGGTAATGATTGAGCCCGAAGCCAACCTTGCTGCGATAGTCGTAACAGCTGGAGAGGAACATGAGTAGGAGCAGAACAAAAAGGATGACGAGGAATGCGATGTCCAGGTGATCTACAGTTATGGAAGAAACTATCATACATGGGCTTCTGATTGTACAGGAGGCATCATTTTATAAATTACCAATGGGAAATTCGTCGACTCCTGTTCGATCACAATATTCGATTTCCGTGTATGCCTTAAGCTTATGCTTTTCGGAAAGATCTTTGTTGATGATGATGCTGACAATTTCTGAAAAGTTGTCCCTGTAAGCGTCTGCATTTCTGAAGGGATCGTGTTGGATTTTGTGCTGAAAAAAAAACACATGAAAATCAATGTAATGTCACTGAGAATTAAAAAAAAAACCATTGTCGAAGGCTATGGAGGTTCTGTAAGAGATGCATCATACACTTCCGTTCAAAAGTTTTGGGTCGTCTAAAAAAAACCTATCCAAATTTTCTGAACATATATCTGTGACCACACATCTGATTGCCCCTCTCTGGCTTCTATGAAAGCCAATGTGTCTTATTTCTTTGGAATTTCAATCAAAACTTTTTTTTACTGAAAATGTGTAATTTTCCAAAATTTTCTGTTTTAACTAAAAATCCAGATACTGATGAACCGGACCAACGTTTAACAACACACATATGATTGATGATATCCATTACCCTAAGATACTGTGACTTATCATGAAGTTTAATTTACCATGGTGTTATAGTAATAGCGATGGATTATGCGTTTGAATGTACAACAATAAGAGATGTGTTTTACTTCGAAATCGGGACACTATTATTATTATTCCGGACACTTCTTTTTGACGAGATTTTTCCTTGAATTGTATAGTTCTGCATCGAACTACCGGACGCTTCGAAAGCCGGACCCAAGCCCTTTTACGGTGTTTTTAGACAAAATTTCATTTTTTTTGTGTAGAATCTACACATATATGTATATTGAAGATGTCTCCTAATTTTTTATTTATGCAGTAGTCGAAAAAAAAAATTGGGTGATTAACGGCCGGTGTTCGGGATTCGAAGCATTCGGACATTACGAATAAATTACTTCGGAAAATTATGCAAGTTTTAGAAGCACGATTAATGGTATTACGTTTTAATCAATAATTAATAATCGGAATGGTGAAGATACCAAGTTAAACAAATATTCAATTATTGAGCAAAATTCAACAAATTCTACAACATTGCCTATTTATGCGTAAATGAAGGTACCGTTGATAGACCACACTGTGAAAGCTGCTTCAGGTGTACCCATTTTCTTGATATAAAATTTGATATTCCTAAGAGTTCCATTCGATACTTTGTCACTCATCAGCATACTTTCACTTGCCATTACGTTCCCAATGGAGATCTACCGCTCAGCTTTGTTTTATGAGCTCTTCTACAGTCCACAGTGGATTGCAGATTTTTTCGATTACCTAACCACATTCTGATGTACTTTGGACTGGCATCCTTGAGTCGATGTTCCATAAATTGATATCGACACATGAAGTCATAACAAAAGTCGAGCAGCTTGCCAAAAAATTTCTGTTTCTAAATCAACATTAACTAGACCAGGGCTTCCCAACTGGTGGTTCACGGACCTCTAGGAGCCAGTGACGACTTCTAAGGGGGTCCGTGAAGCCGTTGTAATTATGAGTCGTTTCTTGTATTAATCAATTATATGAAATCTTTTATCTCGTTTGCTTTGCAAAAAATCATCATTAACAGGGTCAAGATTTTTGGTATCTCAAAGATTAAAAAAATATACTGTCAATGTACAAAATTATCTAGAAAATGAAGCTGACATGATTCCTAAAATTATGCAATTCCTGACTTATATTCGGCTAATTTTTTTTTGCAGATTTTTCAAGCGTATTTACGAGATACCAAGATTTTTTAACGATCTTGATGATGGGATTGATGAAAGTCGACATTATCCACTGTATGTAAACTTGGAATGATCTCGAACTTATCGGCTGGTGTTTTCATGAGATTTTCGCTGACATTTGGTGGTTGTTTAGTCAGACATTACACAGTTAGAAAAAAATCACCGATGTTGGAAGTTCATTCACCGAAATCTCAACAGCTGAACGGTCGGTAATCCTTTCGGTAAACGAAAAAAATGCCGAAAGGACTGTAATTTGAACCCGATGGATGAGCTGTCAAAACCTGAGAGAGACTCGCGAAGAGGAAAAATATCAACGTCATATGCAGCCCAGATTCCCCTCTCACGGAACGTCAAATGCAGCCCACCGTTTTTATGGCTGAAAAAGTGAAAAGTATTGTGTTCAAAGTAAACTGTTATTAAAAACCTCAGTCGGTGGAGCAGTTTTTTCCAAAGTTGCTGATAAATCTAAGCAGAAGATTAATTATTTCTAATGTCTGCTACGTTTGCTGGCATGAAATTTCACTCAAATGGCTAGTTATGATTCGAAGTGATGCAAACTTAATCGTTTTTTGCTGAGAGGTTCATGTGAGGATTTGAACAGCATGCGCATAATTGGTATGCACAAAGTGGAGTAAGAAAAAAACTCAGCAATCAAAGAAAAAGAAGACCGTCTTCGCGAGTCTCGTCTCAGGTCAAAACTACCGGTAGATCGGTAGTGCTTACCGAAATTCCGCTTCTACTCTGTAATGGTATTTTCCGAATCAGTGGTTATTTTGGATTGAGAAAGCGAAATTGCAGATATTTAAGCTATGTAAAAAATGTAATAAAACAATGCATACGCTGATTTTTTAAACAAACATTTATTTACATGAAACACATAATCTCTTTTGGGGCCCAGATAGCCGTAGCGGTAAACGCGCAGCTATTCAGCATGACCATGCTGAGGGTCGTGGGTTCGAATCCCACTGGTCGAGGATCTCTTCGTAAAGGAAATTTTCTCGATTCCCAGGGCATAGAAGTATCTTCGTACCTGCCACACGATATACACATGCAAAAATGGTCAATCGGCAAAGAAAGCTCTCAGTTAACAACTGTGGAAGTGCTCATAAGAACACTAATCTGAGAAGCAGGCTTTGTCCCAGTTGGGACGTAACGCCAGAAAGAAGAAGACATAATCTCTTTTATGGCACAAATCTTCCAACTGGTGGGGCACGCTCCCTCTCTCGAAATGCTCTGTACCATCACGAAATGCTGCTGACTCCAGGCGTATGATTGAAGGGTTGATATTCGTCGTTGTTTGCTCTTTTACATCCTATGACAACAAGTATAAGCATAAGCATAAGCATTGATGACCTTACTATTCGTATTTTGTTGTTTAAATACATGGAGAGTGACATTCATATCGTTGTCATGATACAAATGTTGTGCTTATTCCGTGCGGCGTGGAAGTTGAGACGAGTCGCTCTCACCTCATGTTATGTGAGACGACTAATGTTAATCAAATGGGAGCGAGTTGACAATTGTCACCTCACGCGACTCGTCTCACCTCACACACCACGCAGAATAAGCACATTTGCTTCATAGTAATTAACCAATTAAGATAAAAGCATGTAACGGGCTCATCAAATTAATTATCCATCCGTGACTGAGCAGCCGTAAGCGAAACACGTACAAAAATTCACTCCGACAACGCTATAACCGAACTCGCTTATTTTGGCCTTTAAAAAGCACTCTTTTCCGGACGTAAATTTTATTAGGAATGCAAAAGATCAAAATGCACTCCGAATCACAATCGGCCTAAATTCACTAAAATAATTATCAAAAGAGGCAGAAAAAAAAACGCGAGCGAAAATTTTTGACGTCCGTATCTACGCGCGGGTTACTACGATTCTTCTATACATCCTATGGACCGATGCACGAGTTCACTTTCTGACGTTTGAGCGGTGCCGTGTTATTTACGTGACCATGGCAACCAGTGAATTCGGCACCGCTCAAACGTCAAATTAGTGAACTCGTGCATCGGTTCATACCCAAGTAACAATTTAGATTCTATCTGGCTTTATTTATTTTTATGATAGTTTTATCGTAGATTTGTATATTCTTCTAGGCTCTATAGTGATTTTCACCCAGTAGAAATGATCTTGAACCGTTTTTGGTTTTAAATACTTCTTCAAGAACACTTCGGATGTATCACATAAAACTTCATTTTCAATAAGAACAAGTGACCTTGGCAACAGTTTTATGAAACTCTCGTACCTATCTGTAACAACGCGCTTGTGAACGGGAGTAAGAACTCTTGGCCGTGAACATCATAAATTTCTCCCCCATCAATCAACACATTAATATTTACAATTTTGATTTCAGTATTATTAATCGTATCGTTTACGGGGGCGACTTGCGTGGATTTGCGATCTGTTTTTCACGGAAGCCGTTGTTGAACTCACGGCACACAACTTAATAACGCAAACAACCAGTTTCAGTGGTCTTCCTCCCTGTGGCCATGATATAGGAGTGGAACTGAACCACTGGACACCTCCTTGCCAGGTGGACTTCTGGATGTGGTGAAATGTCCGATTGCTTTCCTTGCTCAACATCTGGACCTTATCCACAGCTGGAAATACTTACCTTTAGTCGTTTTGTAGCTTTGAATTTCATGCCGTAACATCTAGCATGAACGCTTCTCTCCAAAAAGGTAAATAAACAAACGTCAAAATGTGCTTCTCTTGAATAAAACGAACGAATCTTATAACGTTCTTCAAGAAGATCAGTTTGTCTTCATCAAGATCGCCTTAAGCATAAGAACTCTCAAGTGATATTTGTTACGCTTGCCCGAGTTCAGCAAAATTTATCATGGTTCTATGATGGTGTTGAGTAAAACTACCGCCATGATTGTAATTATTGATGCTTTGGCAAGGGAGCCATGATGGGAGAATCCATGGCTGGATTGTTCAACATTTTCGGGCACCAGATTGATGAAATTGTTTTTCTGAAAATGCAATATTGTCGAGGCGCATTGTGCGTTTCGAGTGTTTCATGCATGATATTCACGATGTAATAAGCGTGACAACCGAAAACACAGGTAGGTATTAAAAAAAAACGGAAAGTTATCATCACAGATGTTTTAATTTGCATTCTGTTTTATTATTGATTGATTATTTTATGAAGAAGTATTAAAAAATTCGTTAGCCAAACCAACATGATAAACATATTGTAAGTTTAACTTGTCTTGAGAACTACTTGTGGAATGTTTATTGAAGTGTTGAGGATTGTCATAAGTGCATGATTACACGTTTTAAGAGATACTTGACAGTTGCTCTCCAACACCGTCTCTAGTATGGGTCACTTTAGTTTTATGAGAGGTTTATCATTGGGTTAGTGTAGGTTTGTAGAATTACTGGTTTTATTTCTAGTTTTATAGAATTGGTGTAAGAGAATACTTCAAGAATAGCATAAAATTAACTTTGCTACTTGGGTACACAAATCCCTTATAGAAAAACCTTGTCAAGCTTTTCGAATAATAAAATTATTACAATATATGCTGTAATATTGGAACTTATCTTTTTAATGAAACATTTGTATTAAAATTGATAAGAAATGCTTGGGTCCTTGGCCAGCTTTTATGAGGCCAAATTATCATCTATATCAGTCTGTCTGAACACCGTCCATCTTGTACATACAAAGAGCTAACCGAGAGAGTCATGGGCGAAAAGGTGCAGGTGAAAGCCATGTGCCCTGAAGTGACACTCCAATTGCGGGATCTGGATTGGATCACCACCGAAGAGGAAGTGAGGACCGCCATAAAGGAGCAGTGCGATCTGGAAACGGTGCAGATGACAGTACGGCTAAGAAGAGCACCGCTTGGTACACAGGCGGCGTCGATAAAGCTCCCAGTAGACGCAGCCAACAAAGCGCTGGAAGTCGGGAAAATTCGAGTCGGTTGTTCAGTATGTCCACTGAAGATCTCCCAGAGACCGGAGGGATGCTACAGGTGCCTGGAATACGGCCACCTGGCACGGAACTGCGAAGGACCAGACAGAAGTAAGCTCTGTAGATGGTGTGGCGACGAAGGTCAATAGGCGCAAGATTGCAACAATAAGCAAAGGTGCCTGATCTGCAAGGACAAAAGTCGCAACAGACACGCGACGGGAGGCCCTAAGTGTCCGGCCTTCAAGCAAGCGAGAAATTCTAAACCGCAGTGGAGGTAACTCAGCTAAACCTCAACCACTGTGACATAGCGCAACAGCTGCTGTGGAAGTCCGTATCGGAATCGAAGTGCGACGTAGCTATCCTTGCCGAGCCGTATCGAGTACCAGCTGGAAACGGTAACTGGATCGCTGATAAGGCGAAGACAGCGGCAATCTGGACGATGGGGAGGTATCCTATCCAGGAAATAGTGTTCCAGGCGGACGAAGGCTTCGTTATTGTAAAGGTTAACGATGTGTACGTGTGTAGCTGCTACGCACCCCCCGCTGGACATTGGACCAGTTCAACGAGATGCTGGACGAGCTAACCGATAAGCTAGCCGACCGGAGACCAGTCGTCATCGCTGGCGACTTCAATGCTTGGGCAGTTGAGTGGGGCAGCCGTCTCACCAACCTAAGAGGGCGTAGTCTACTAGAAGCGCTGGCAAGGCTGGACGTAGACTTGGGTAACGAAGGAACAACCAGCACCTACCGTAGAGATGGCCGGGAATCAATAATCGACATCACTTTCTGTAGTCCTGTGTTGACGGGAGGCCTGAACTGGAGAGTCTGCGATGGGTACACTCATAGCGATCATCAGGAGGTCCGGTATAGAATTGGTGGAAGAACACAATGCTCACAGAGAACGAGTACACCTCACGAGCAGATGTGGAAAACGAAACGTTTCAACGAAGAGCTTTTCGTGGAAGCCCTCAGAAGAGAAGAGCAGGTTCTGAACTTGAGATCGGAGGAGTTAACGGCTGCGCTGGTACGAGCATGCGACATTACCATGCCACGGAAGGTCGAGCCGAAATACAGACGTCGTCCGGTATACTGGTGGAATGAGAGACTTGGCAACCTCCGCAAAAGATGCCTCCACGCCAGGAGACGGATGCAAAGAGCCAAAACCGATGGTGAGAGGGAAGAGCGAAGAGTAACACTGAGGGCGGCGAAAGCCGATCTGAAAAGAGAAATTTCGCTGAGCAAGAGAACGTGCTTCAAGGAGTTGTGTCGCGATGCCAATGCAAATCCGTGGGGAGATGCATACAGGGTAGCGATGGCCAAGATCAGTGGTCCAGCCGTACCCGCTGAAACATGCCCAGAGAAGTTGCAGATTATCGTCGACGGGTTATTCCCACAACACGCGCCAACGGTCTGGCCACCGACACCGTATGGCCAGGAAGGTGAAGAAAGAGCAATCATTACCAATGAGGAGCTCATAGAGGCGGCCAAGAAAATGAAGCCGAAGAAAGCGCCTGGCCCTGATGGTATCCCCAACGTAGCGTTGAAAGCAGCTATCACGGCCAACCCAGATATGTTCCGGACATCACTCCAGATCTGCTTAGATGATGGACATTTCCCAGCACAGTGGAAAAGGCAAAAACTGGTTCTGCTACCGAAACCGGGTAAGCCCCCCGGTGAACCAGGCTCGTTTCGGCCGATATGTTTGCTTGACACACTCGGAAAGCTGTTGGAGAGGATCATCCTCAATAGACTGTTGGCGTTCACTGAGGGAGAGCGTGGACTGTCGGAGTGGCAGTATGGATTCCGGAAAGGAAAGTCAACGGTAGATGCCATCAAAACAGTGATTGACACAGCCGACAAAGCAAGGACAAAAAAACGAAGAGGTAACCGTTACTGTGCTGTCGTGACGATAGATGTGAGAAACGCCTTTAACAGTGCAAGCTGGGAAGCCATTGCTGTGGCGTTACATAAAATGAAGGTTCTGGATTATCTGTGCAAGATACTAGGAAGCTACTTTGAAAACCGAGTCTTGAGCTACAGCACTAGCGAAGGACAGAAGACGAGGTCGGTAAATGCGGGAGTTCCACAGGGCTCTATCCTGGGTCCAACGTTGTGGAATGCTATGTACGACGGAGTGCTGACGCTTAGGCTGCCAACAGGCGTCAAAATCGTTGGATTTGCAGACGACATCACGCTTGTGGTCATTGGTGACTCACTGGAAAGGGTGGAGGTTCTCGCTACAGAAGCAGTGGACGCAGTCGAAAACTGGATGTACGAGAAGAAACTGGTGATAGCCCACCAAAAAACGGAGCTGTTGCTTATCAGCAACCGAAAAGTGGTGCAGAAGGCTGAGATTACAGTGGGAGAACACACCATAGCCTCAAAGCGGGAGCTAAAACACCTCGGCGTAATGATCGACGATCGGCTGAACTTCAACTGCCATGTCGATTACGCGTGCGAGAAAGCAGCAAGGGCAGTCACGGCGCTGTCCAGGATCATGCCGAATAACTCGGCGATTTGCAGCAGTAAGCGGAGGCTATTGTCTAGCGTGGCTACGTCGATCCTGAGGTACGCTAGCCCGGCGTGGGGAACCGCAATGAAGACGAAGAGGAACCGAGTCAAGCTTAGTAGCACGTATAGGCTGATGGCCATGCGGGTAGCGAGTGCCTACCGAACCATATCTTCGGAGGCAGTATGCGTGATTGCCGGAATGGACCCTATCGGCTACGTTGTGGAAGAGGATAAGGAGTGCTACGAAGCTAGTAGTACTAGAGGAGCCCGGAAGATTGCCCGAGCCGACACGATGGTGAAATGGCAACGCGAGTGGGATACCGCTGAGAAGGGAAGGTGGACTTATCGCCTTATTCCAAATCTGGTGAAATGGGTGAGCAAATCCCATGGAGAAGTCAACTTCCACTTGACGCAGTTCTTGTCAGGTCACGGCTGCTTCAAGAAATATCTGCACAGGTTCGGCCACGCAGAGTCGCCGCTCTGCGCTGAGTGCCCAGTCGTAGAGGAGTCGCCGGAACACGTCATTTTCGAGTGTCCACGTTTTGCTGCGGAACGTAGCGAGATGACAGCGGTCTGCGGTGCTGACGTAACCGTAGACAACGTAGTGGATAGAATGTGTAGCGATGAGGTGATGTGGAACGCGGTGAACATGGCGGTGACGAAAATAATGTCATTGCTTCAGCGGAAGTGGAGGGAGGAACAAGCCGGTGAACCGGAAGTCAGTCTCCAACCGGAATCGCCGAACCGACCTCGGCACCCAACCGGTAGGTAAGCTTGATCCACCGTCGGGGACAAGACCGAGTAGATCGTGGTTCGATTCCCACTCCAGTCGGTGGAAACTTTTCGTCAAACGAAAAATTCATCTTTGGGCTACTGGGTGTTTCGTGTTGTCCGTTGCCTAATGTTTGTGATTGTTCAGTCTGTGCAGCCTTGAGCTGAAGACGGTGTAAATTGCCTTGTCAAATTGGTCGTCAGGGCACCTGTGAACCGGAAGTCATCCGCCAACCGGAATCGCAGGACCGACCTTGGCACCTATCCGGGCAGCATCGGTACCGGAAGAACTTCCACCTCCGGGGAAGTCTTCGTCGGGGTAGGGTAGATTCACCGCTGGGGACTATCCGAATAGTGCGCGAGAACCTGGAGTGCTAAATGGCATGCGTCCAGCACCGAGAGAACTTCCTTCGTCAGGGAGTTTCTGGCACCCATGGTATCGTGAGCCGAATGGCTGAATATGGCATGTTTAGATCACAAACTATGAATACTAACAAATTATTAATGGGAGCCGAAGGGCTCAGCATGGCATGGATTAGGAACTAACAAATTAATGATGGAGCCGAAGGGCTTAATGAAGGGTGCGCGTAGCATGTGTCGCCTCTTCTTCGAAGTAATACCGCAAGGTGGTGCCGGAGAAGAATTCTTTACGGTGACGGTGTACCTAGGAGACTGTTTTTAGTGGGTAGGCGCCCCATTGCGAATCCCACACAGTGCCAAACCATATACTGTGGCATGAGCATGAACAAATACAGGCCAGTCTTGAGAAGATTTTTTTAACTCCTAGAGATGCATGAAAAAAAAAAAAAACGTCCATCTTGTAACCGTTTGGATACAAATTGTTGATTTTTATTTTGTTTATATTGTTGTTTGTTGGACCCTTCACTTCTTCTTCTTCTTCTTGGCATTAACGTCCCCACTGGGACAGAGCCGGCTACTCAGCGTAGTGTTCTAAGAGCACTTCCACAGTTATTAGCTGAGAGCTTTCTTCGCCTAAGTTGCCATTTTCGCATTCGTATATCGTGTGGCAGGTACGATTATACTCTATGCCCAGGGAAGTCAAGGAAATTTCCATTACAAAAAGTTCCTGGACCGACCGGGAATCGAACCCAGACACCTTCAGCATGGCTTTGCTTTGTAGCCACGGACTCTAACCACTTGGCTAAGGAAGGCCCCATGGACCCTTCACGTTTCTTGTGTAAGAACAGGATGAATCCTCAGGCCATAGGCCTTAATCGCCAAGGAGGATTTCCCTTCTCGGCCGTCCAAGGTGGCCATGCTACGGCCGGCCGATTGTGTCTAAGAGGGAAGTCGCCTGCTCACCTAGACTAGCCACGCCCGCAGGCCCGTCAACGGACCAAAGAACCCGTCCGTTGATCCACCCGTTAAAGTTCCCGTGTTTGTTTTTTGTACGCGGAAATCCCTTGATTACCCAGTAGCTAGCCGACCCTGGGATTGCCGGAGAGTCTCTTGTGTCCAGAGTTGGCCTGGCACTGTAAGTTTTCCCGCTTAGTTTCAATCTAAAGTAGTGTTCATTGAAAGATTTCTGCGAAGATTCAAACGGAAATGTGACAAGGTTTTTGAAGAGCTCTTGGCATCATTCTTGTCAATTTTTTTTTTCGACGACCGTTAGTTAGCTCCTAAAAACTCATTGGCAAGTTTCTTAAAACAATCAAAGTAGCTTGCAGAAGTGTAATTGGTGTATACTAGTGATCCTTTATAAGAGAGATTCGCGGAAGCTGACATTTCTGTCAAAGTGTGAACCAATCGAGCAGTGAGAGCTGTCAAAGCGTGAGCCAAACGAACATGCGTTATGTTTGTTCTGAACTTTTCTTGAGAAGTAATATAATCCACTTGAAATTATTTCGGTGAAAGTTGTTTTGCATAGAGCAAAATTTATGAAATATTTTCCTTTTTTCAATTTTTTTCAATGCGATATTTAATTGTTGATTTTTTCTGCTGTTTATTAGTTTGGAAATGTAGCTCTAATCTCTCTAATCGAAACAAAATACACTGTTTAGGTATGAGGAAGTCATGTCCATGTTACAATATTATTCTCAACGCCGAGCAAACACAGCACTGCTGGTCTGTTGCCAAACCATTCCATTTTACATCCGCTTATCTATTATATAAAGGGTCACTAGTGTATACCTAATCTGTACTTGTAAACAAAAAAAATACAAGAACCTGTTTAATTCTTTTGAAGCTTTTGATAATACTGTTATACTTTTTTGGGATGGTTTTTGAACAAATCTCCATTGTGATGCTTGTAATATCTTTGATATTTGATATCAAATTTATGGCTCGTTTTGGTATCTTCTCATCTTCCTGATTTTATTAAAGTTTTGGCAAGATCCTTTTGACAAGCGGGCTTTTGAAAAGATGTTTAGTCGTTTTCTGTCAAGATTATTAGTGGATTAAGTGGACTTCAGATGATCTTAGGAGATATCTTGCATTATCTGTGGAGGATTGCAGAGGTGAAATTTGGTTGCACCTGCCAAAGATATCTGTTGATTTATAGTGGAATCTATGGAAAGTTTTCATTAACTTTTATTCCTAAAACACCCATTTAGGGGTCCGCGGGATGTCTGTAAATCTTTGAAGAGGATCGCAGCTTCAAAAAGAGTGGGAACCACTGAACTAGACTTTATGGTCCCTCTTATATCGACCCATTTTACTGTAGGTGATACCCCTTTTTTGTTTTTACTGAAATCTATATGAAAAAAAAATATAAATGGTGAAAAATCCTTTAAATGGAAAAGACATTTCTCCAATTTTTCCACTAAGATCTTAAAATATAATTCTTATTGAATCATCCAGTTTAAAAACAAGAAGCATTTTGTGATTGACCCTGTTAATTACCGGAAATTTGTTAAAAGACGACTGTTGAACATTATATTTAATTTAAAATTGGGAAGGTACTAAAACATATTGCACAACGTGCATTTTTTAAATGTATGGATTTCGATTCCTTACGGTAATTAGAAAATGCAAAATAACAATAAATCAGCAGTTTTCAGATATTTTAAGGGTTTTTTTCCAGGGCTTCATTGGTCTATTTCAAATAAATTCAAAAGAGGTTTCTCCATGATGTATTCAAGATTTAAGAAACCATCCTTCAGGGAATCAGTAATTGTCCCTTTAGAACAGAACTTCTTAAGACGGGTTTTTTGTATGAATTTTAAATGCTTTCATAAGAGTTTTGAAACACTGGAAGAGATGAGCAATTCAATCGCATTGGCCTACTTTAGATGCTTGGATCTCGACTACTTCTTCTTCTTGGCACTACGTCTTCTTTGGGACTGACTCAACTTGTGCCCCTGGAGGTAGCCTAAATTCAAGTCGCAGATAGTTTCCAGAATCGGCTATAATGTGGCCACTAAATCAAAGAATTTCACGTAAAATACATAATTGTGAACTGTTTGTACAGCACGTCAATGTGTGTAATTACCCTGCTTGTATTGTGCCTATACTACAATGTAGATATGCATCAATAAACAGTTGCTATTGAGTCTCCGCCATGGCTGGGCGACCAGAAAATCGGTTGTTTTTGTTTTAACATTACTAAATCATAACGTAGGAAATAGAGTCCTGCCCAATGTCCGAACATAAACCTTTTGAGTAAAGATATTTTCTGCATTTGAATTATCCTACATATGAAAATTTTTAGGTTCCCCGGGGTTCCTCAAATTTAATACCCAGAGGCCAATTTGTATCTAACATCTGTGCCAAGCTTGAAAGAATGCATTTTTGTGAACTATAATGTTTAATATTGTTCCAGGTCACTTGGCCGAATGCCTTTTGGCCGAAATTGAAAATCAGTAGTGAAAGACAGGTACCATGCATTTGAGATGAATTTCAAATCAGAATTTCTAAGAACTTATTATTCTTGAAGAAGGATAAATCATCATTTATATGCAAATAATTAGCTCTTTGGTGTTAGTTCAGGAAACAGTCAGTGCTGAAATAAGAAAAGCAAATATGACATTCTTTGCTAGCGGTAGTAGCTGCCAGCAGAGGTTTTCGGATTGCGTCTGTAGTCAGGTTTTGACTGTAACTAAAACGGTTTACGACTTATTCATCTTTCTCAAAATAATTTTGTTTCGATTCCTTGAATCGTACTAAGTTAATTAATTCATAATTCTACCATCTTCTAGTTTTGGCTATGAAAAATACCTTTCTCTTGAAAGAACAGCCTATGATACTAAGAACGAAAAATCTCATAAGGAAGTTTAAGCAAGTGTAATGCAAATAATCATTATATCAGTATACATAAAAAGAACTGCCGATGATTTGACGAAGGAACAATCCCCAATTATGCTTAACTATTGCCACTAGTAATAAAACCAAGATAACTCGAAATAATTTCCTATGTTAGAAAGACGGTAAAATTTCTGGTGAAGCCCAAGCACACCGTTGATTAACCACAGACGAGTCAACCAGCTTAGAGTCTTGACGCGATTTGTAGAGTTCACAACTTCGTCCTGGTTTGATTTTATCAATCTCTTGGAGCACTTATTTAGTGACAAATACGACGTAACATAATAAAAATCAACAAATTAATTAGTTGACCAGTTATTGGGACACACTTATTGTTCTCTAATTCGTTATCGAGGAACATGATATTGAGTAAGGGAGAGCTAAATGTATTTTTTGTTCTTAATTCGGCTACACGGCATTCGGCCAAACGGCCCATTCGACCAGATGGCATTCGGCCAGATGGCATTCGGCCAAATGGCATTCGGCCAAATAACGTTCAGCCAAATGGAATTCGGCCAAATAACGTTCGGCCAAATGGAATTCGGCCGAATGGCATTCGGCCAAATGGCCGGACATCGTTTAAAATCTAGTTTTAGAGTATCAAAACGGATCAGTATCCAATAAATCTATCGACGGTTCTTCAGGGCATTAAGTGTGAGTGGCCACATCCGGTACAAATTGAACGGTCCAAAACTCTTTATATAATGTTAAATATCATATCCTGAGGAACTATGCAAATTAAAATGATTGTCATCTATCTATATAAATAAGAAGGGAATGGTTTTTGTATGTCACGAAATGGCTTGACAACAGGTCATCGGATTTGCACAATTCGTTCACACTTGCATTCGTCCAGGAATGTTCGTGCGTAGAAATAGTATAAACAAGTCTTCGGAATAGTCGGAAAACCTGGAGAGAACTAATCTGTAATTTTGTATGGAGATTGCATGGCATTTTTCAACAGCCTACGTGATGACAAGCTTTGCAACATAAAGCAAAGGCATGCTGAAGGTGCTTGGGTTCGATTCCTGGTCGGTCCAGGATCTTTTCTCAATAGATATTTCCTTGACTTCCCTAAGCATAGAGAATCATTGTACCTGTCACACATTGCAAAAGGCAAAAATATGGTAAGAGGAAACAAAGTGGTCTAAAAGTTCTGAAAGTGGCAAGAGAAAATCAGAAATTTTCATGGGGCTGGCGTTTTTTTAAAACAAGTGTGTACTCAATTATTTACAGAGCTGTTCCAAAGGTCCCGAGAAAACTAGTCGGTTGGGTGTTTTCCCCTTATTTTGCGTGCGATTTGCTGGGAGTGCGATACGAAAGACTAAGCCCTCGAATTTGCTTTAGAACGTTCGGTGTGATTTTTTTTTCTTGCTTTGCGTTTTGTTTGTTTCCGAGCGGAGTCTGTATGCTGTACGTGATGCTGAAAGTGGATTGTAGCTGCTCAGTGATGGATGAAGGATTAATTGGTGAACTCGTTTCATGCTGTTATTTCAAATCTGTAAATATGTATGACTGCACTTTTAATCCTTACAACGATGGGACAAAATATGATTTTCAATAAACTATGAATTGTTCGTCACTGTGAGTGACGGCATACTGTTTCTCATAAATTATTTATGTTTCACATACATTTTTTTTCCAAAACACCCCTTTGTTTTACCTTTATTATTGTAATTAAAAAAAAACTTTGAATGATTCGACACTATAAGTGTAGAGTTGCAGAAGGTTCATTTTATTCAACGAACATTGAAAGGTTCGCCACTGTCGGCATAAGAGCTTTTTTCTTTGGTATAAAATTTCTGCAAATATCAGCTGCATTTGAAGTTACTGAATATGAATCAAACTGTAGGCTGCCCATAACTGCATATTTGTAACATTCGACAATAGTAGGCATTGAGTAAATGGGATACCAAGTTTGCATTTTACTGCAGTATAGGAGGAAACTAAAATTTCAAAAAAAACATTGAGATTTCGAAGGAGCTTATTTGAGGCTGAAATTTTGTACAACTCATATCGCATATTGGGTGAATAGTCAGAAAATAATTCTGATAGAAATTTCGTTGCTACTACATTGTGAGGCTCATGTATAATCTCAATGTGACTGTTATGCGGTTACAATTGCCAATGTGACAAAACAACTTGGTATTTTTTTCGAATTTTCTAGAACAATCTCACAGATTCCAGTAAGTTGATCGAAAGTATTTATCATTTGATGATTCTTCATGGTATTAACTCCAATTTGTCAAAAATGTCGAATGTGACTGTTATGCAGTTATAGGCAGTAGGGTAACCAATATATATATTTTTTTTATTTATTTTAACAAAAAAATTTGGAAGAGGGAAAAACCCCTTTGAAGGATTTCGTTATGAAATCATTCTCAAAGAGGCACAAAACCTCTTCATCTTTTCATATAACGTTACAAAACAAATTAAAAAAAAAACTTAAAACTAAAGGCTCATACGGCAAAAATATGACCATAGCAGAGCCACAAACTGCATCATGGATCCATTGTTAAATGAAGTAGGGATTGACTTCCAAAACAGGATGAGGGAGAGGGTCTGTCAAAAAAGAATCCATCTTCATATATGCAAATAAAAATAAAAAAAAACACACAAAGCACAACCAATATATTTTGTACCTCTATATATTCTGGACCCCCTGGGCCATTTTCCTACGAATTTCCCAATTTGCATGCCATTTGAAAAAATAGGGCTATTTCGCATTTGCATCAACCGTTTGTACATAGAAAACGTGTTTATTTTATGTGAAATTAATTTAATTTAATCGGTTCATCCACATAACCGTTACAACACGTTACACACAAAAATTGATGCCGTCAGAAATTTTTCAAATGTAAACAAATACTTTTTTAAAATTTCTGAACTAAAAGCGTAGAATTACTTCGGTTTTCATTGTCAATCGATTGATTAGACTATGTGCAAGCATATATTATACATCCAGTGTCGTGGACTTTGTCGCCAAACTATATAAAATGCCAGGGGTCCAAAATATATACTTTTAGGGTCCAAAATGTATAGTTGTGTCCAAAATAATGACAAACAGTGAAGAAAGTTTTTCTACACATTTTGGTTTGTTCTTTGACTTGGTTACGCTATGCAATTAATTGATTAGTACAAAAAACTAAAATAACTTCCTTAGGGGTCCAAAATAAGACCGTTACCCTACTTTATGAAAACTTTGAAATATTGTTGGCCTTATATCAGGTCATTCAAAGATTCTAAACGCTTAAACCCTAAACTATCTCTATAGCGTAGCCAGCGTAGCCATGGTCGTCTACTTGCCGATTTTGCCGAAAGAATAATCTTCAAAATTCATTGTTGAAAGGATTACATAATATATCTATCAATAAAATTCAATCTCTTTAACATTCACTTTAAAATTCCAGATCATTCACACCATCTTATGATAGTTTTACAACAATGCCGAATTAATTCTAATGGTAAGATTATATTTAGTGAAGAGCCTAATTCAAAATCTATGGCGACCCCAACCGCAATTTACACGTTGACCAAGCACAACATCCCTTTGATTATTTTTACCAATAAAGTGCGTTATGAAATGTTACTCCTTTTATCTATTCGATTCCTTGTTGGAATGTGTCTCCCGTAGAAGCTTTTGCAGCCGATGGGTTAAACATTTCGAGGTTGAACACATCTAGTAAGAATAGTTTACTATACGTAACAATTTTTGGAATTTTAGCTGCTCTTAACTGTTATTCTGTGGAACACATCTGTTACTTAGGAGAGTAATTTAGTTTTATATGATTGATTTCTTCCACATGTTAATATCACTCTATAACTCACCGGGAAATCTATTTCAAATTTCGGCACCACCAAATCACTTGCATTTTCTCCACCAAGCCGCTTCTTCATTTCCTCCACATCACCAATACAAATGCCCCGATCCAGAAGGGCATGATTGAAATGCAACTTCCGATTGCTGGAAAAACTCTCGATCAAACGCCACAACTCCGATCCATTGTCCGGTTTGATCACCACCCTCACCAGACAAAAGGTCGCTTGCACTTCTTCCGGGTCACTGAACAAACAATCGTCGTACTGATCATACTCGAACATCTTCGGCATTCGGTTGTACTCGGATCCTAAAATTTAGATATATCTTCACAATTCACTCACAGCTTTGAAAAAATCACCCGCTCACGTTTTATCGGCTCACTCATCCCCAGAACCATCCCCGAACAACCGGAAGTTAACAGCGCCAGTAAGGACATCCATTTCCACCGAATCATTTTAACGCACCGAGATTTTTATACACGATCCGAATTTTTGACCATCCGCACAGACCGACGTTTCGTAGTGAACTGCCCTAGTGCAATTCTTGATTGGTTGGCGCAAGGCTTAATCAAGCGCCGACCGCTGGAGATCGAACCATTTGCAGTAAATTGCAACTGCAGCGGTAGAATGCATTGTTGTAGGTAATGCACTGCACGCACCGGTTGCGATAGCCAAAGATCTGGTTTGGTTGATAATCTGTTTTTTGAAGAATAACCACCTCTCAGTTTTAAGGGCTGTTCCAGAAGGATTTCGGGCAGGGGTTTCACAACGAATATTGTTTGCATTTCCGCATTGGGTGTGCTTTCTAAAAATAAAATAATATTCATTACATTAGAAAGGGATCACATAAGAATTTTTAAGTGATATTAGCTGAAATCAGAAGGTACCTTTGCGTAATCTGTATTTGATCATACCAAAGATTTTGAATTTACGTGTCATACTATTCGTTAAACACTGATCCATAATTAAAAACAAAGTTCATCGCAAGGACGAATGACATCGTCAAGGTATGCTGTTCTGTAACAGTGACCATTGTCGGAAGTATTTTACACTTCAACCTCCATTTACGTGAATTCCATCAGTTATAATACTTAAATGGACTTTGTGTGCATTTGAGGTTACGCAGCATTAGTTAAGCATATGCATGTGCTTGTGAATGTTTCGTGAATTGGGAAAACTTAAGCTAATGGTAAGTGAAGGAAACATCTTTAAGATTACTATATCCTTCGATATGTCTAAGACATGTTTACTTGTACTCTCGAACTTATTGGAGTACATTGAAACCTCAATTTACGTTACTTTTATTTAAGAAAATCTCATTTGCGACAAGGGGACGGACCTGGTGCAGTGGTTAGAACACACGCCTTTCACGCCGAGGACCTGGGATCGAATCCCATCCCCGAGATAGTCACTAAAAATTTCAGTGACGACTTCCTTCGGAAGGGAAGTAAAGCCGTTGGTCCCGAGATGAACTAGCCCAGGGCTACAAATCTCGTTAATAAAGATAGAAAAAAAAAACTCATTTGCGTATGGGAAACTGGGTAGCGGACTTGGAGCAAGTGTGCCAAGGGAGCAAGTAGACCATCCTTGCATTTTCTCTTATAATTTTGAATACAGCGATCGTAATATGATGATAGGGTAAGTGTTCCCTTAGTTGTGGGTGTTCCTATAGTTGCGGTAGTGCCGGTTTCACTGATTTTATCACTTTAGCTACAGAACCGATACTGCCAATCGACGTATTGGCTTGTTGATACATGGAATAGTCGAAAAGAGCGTTCAAATTGCTTTAGAACTGATGAAATATCACTAAGATTGCTAAAACTTTTCTTACTTGTACCAATAGTTGCGGTAAAGTGTTCCTATAGTGGAGGATCCCATAAGAAAACAACGGATACCGCAACTATAGGAACACAAATTGAAAATATACCGCAACTAAAGGAACAGTCTACTAATAGTGGAGGTATTATTTTTCACTGACATGCCGTGGATTACTGCGATGAAATCATTTTTCTCATTAAGTCAATGGCCGTTACTTCCCGTTACAACATTAACATGTACATTAATTGCTGTTCTTGAATCAAGGCGGATAAATGAATTTCAATCGTGCTTAGTACCTCCACTATTGGTACATCTACCCTAATTATTATATTTTTCATTTATTTTGATTGGTTGTTGCATATACAACCAGATATAAGTGGATTTATATTTTTTAGATAAATAGATTTTTCTGATGAACGAAACTCCGTGCAACTGTTCAAATGTGTAAGTTGTTGAGGAATTTGAACGAAAAAAGTAGTTAGTTATACATACTAATTACGTATGGTTGAAATCTATACTTATTGAGGCAAGTGTGCACCTTATTTGGTAGAAGAAAATTGTCGAAGTATAATTTATGAAAATGTATACACTACCCGTCATAAATACGGACTCACTGAAATAAGTATTGCAACACTCTGCTGAATATTGAATCACCCTGAAAAGTTTAGCATCACCTCAAAACAGGTAATTTCACATTGCTATATCTCGAGATCCTTACGACTTGCAAAGAAGCGATCTTCAGAAAGTTGTTCAGGGGATCAAGGACATCCGGAAAGTGAACAGTTTAGTTCGCGATTTTGCCGCTGGGTGGCGCTAGTGAGCATGCAAAATTGAGCATATCAAACTAGTTCTAGCTTGTGATCCATAAGAGATAGAAAGTTCGGTCTTCGGCAAAGTTGCTCAGGGGATCAAGGACATCCGGAAAATGAACCGTTTAGTTCGCGATTTTGCCGCTAGGTGGCGCTAGTAAGCATGCAAAATTGAGCATTTTGAACTAGTTCTAGCTTGTGATCCATAAGAGATAGAAAGTTCGGGTCTTCGGCAAAGTTTCTCAGGGGTTCAAGGACATCCGGAAAGCGATCAGTTGCCGCTAGGTGGCGCTAGTGAGCATGCAAAATTGAGCATTTCAAACTAGTTCTAGCTTGTGATCCATAAGAGATAAAAAGTTCGGGTCTTCGGCAAAGTTTCTCATGGGTTCAAGGACATCCGGTTTAAATAGTTAGACAAACAGTTTAATTCGCGATTTTGCCACTAGGTGGCGCTAGTGAGCATGTAAAATTGAGCTTTTTGAACTAGTTCTAGCTTGTGATCCATAAGAGATAGAAAGTTCGGGTCTTCCACAAGGGATAGAAAGTTTGAGTCTTCGGTAAAGTTGTTCAGAAGGCCAAGTACAGTTTGGTTGTAGATTTCGCCGCTAGGTGGCGCTAGTGAGCATTCAAAATTGAGCATTTTAAACAAGTTCTAGCCTGTGATCCACAAGAGATAGAAAGTTCGAGTCTTTGGCAAAGTTGTTCAGTTGTCAAGGACATCCGCAAGACAAACAGTTTGGTTTGGCGCTAGTGAGCATTTCAAACTAGTTCAACATTAAGTGAATCAGACCTGAATCACTTGAATATTAAGTGAACCAAACCTGAAATACTTGAATATGAAATGAATCAGACATGAACCACTTTAAAATGCGTAAATAAGCTCTGAAGTACTAAGACGTGAATTAAAATAAACCTTAATAATTGAATAGCGAGACGAAACAAACCGGAATAATTGTAGTCTGGGTGTATGACACCTGAATCAATTGAATATGAAGTAACTTAGACGCGATTTACTTGAATGTGAAGATGAATTTTAATATCAGATGAATATGAATGCTCAGTTTTACATGCTCACTAGCGCCACCCAGCGGCAAAATATCGAACCAAACTATCTGTCTTCCGGATGTCCTTGATCCCCTGAACAACTTTGCCGAAGACTCGAATTTTCTATCTCTTATGGATCACAAGCTAGAACTAGTTCAAAATGCTCAATTTTACATGCTGACTAGCGCCACCTAGCGACAAAACCTCGAACCAAACTATCTGTCTTCCATGATCTTCCATAGTTCTACACGGTCAATACTGTCGTATACTTTTACTTTTGATGGTGATACGTCCTTCAAGACATGGCCTGCGCCACAATGTGACGCCAGCTAACTCGATCCATTGCTGCTAACCTCCAGTTCCTCGATCGCCCCACACTTCCAAGATCCTGCTCCACTTGGTCAAACCACCTAGCTCGTTGCGCTCCTCTTCGTCTTGTACCGGCCGGATTCGAGGTGAACCTCATTTTTGCGGGATTGATGTCCGGCATTCTCATAACGTGCCCTGCCTATCGTACCCCTCTATCTTTGGCGACTTTCTGGATACTTAGTTCATCGTAGAGTTGCGCAACCTCGTGGTTCATTCCTCTCCTCCATACGTCGACCTCACATACTCCGCCAAAGATCGTCCTAAGCACACGTCGTTCAAAAACTCCTAGCGCTTGCAGGTCCTCTTCGAGCATTGTCCTTGCCTCATGCCCGTAGAGGACTACCGGTCTTATAAGTGTCTTGTACATGGTACACTTAGTACGGAAGTGAAGTTTACCAGACCGCAAGTTCTTGCGGAGTCTGTAGTAAGCACGAATTACGGCAATAATACGTCTTCGAATTTCTCTGCTGCAGTTGTTATCCGACGTTATCAATGATCCGAGGTAGACAAATTCGTCCACCACCTCGAACTCATCTCCGTCGATCGTCACGCAGCTGCCAATGCGAGCTCTATCGTGCTCGGTTCCTCCAACCAGAAAATATATTGTCTTCGACGTATTTACCTTCAATCCAATCCAGTCTGCTTCAAGTTTCAGCCTGGTATACTGTTCAAAAACCACCTGGAACGTTCTTCAGACAATGTACACGTCGTCAGCAAAACAGATGAACTGGCTGGATTTATTGAAGATCGTGCCCCGCATGTTATAGCCCACCTGTTTCATAACGCTTTCCGGCGAAGTCCTTTGCGTGTTTCAAACGGGTCCGATAATGCACCCGGTATCTTCACACAGCACTGTACACTATCCATCGTTGCTTTGATCAGTCTAGTCAGTTTCCCGGGAAAACCATTCTCGTCAATAATCTTCCATAGCTCTTCGCGATTGATACTGTCGTATGCCGCCTTGAAATCGATGGACAGGTATTACTAGAGGATTTGTCGCACGGAAAAGATTGGATCCGTTCTTGATACCTGCTTGATAACTTCCCAAAAACTCTAACTTTGCTCTAGGTGATAGACGACGAAAGAAAATCTGGGATAGCACTTTGTAGGCGGAGTTTAGGATAGTGATTGCACGATAATTTTCACACTCCAGTTGGTAGCCCTTCTTGTAGATAGCGCATATAAATATTTGCTTCCTCTACTCCGGTAGCAGTTTGGTTTCCCAGATTCGAACTATCAGCCGATGCAGACAAGCGGCCAACCTGTTCGGACCCATATTGATGAGTTCGGCTCCGATACCAAAGATGGTATCAGCGGACTTGTTGTTTTTTGTTGCATCCTTCACTAACCCCCTCATGGAAGCTGGTTGGTTTCCACTGCCCGCAGTGCTGACGTAGCTATCGCCTTCGCTGTCCTGACCTTCTATGCCTGTGTTCTCTGTGCTATTCAGGTGTTCATTGTAGTGCAGCTTCCACTTTTCAATCACCTCGCGTCCGTCTGTCAAGATGCTCTCATCCTTATCCCGGCACATTTCAGTTCGCGGCTCGAAGCCCTTGGGGGATGTGTTGAGCTACTGATAGAACTTCTGCGTTTCTTGAGAACGATACAGCAACTCCATCTCTTGGCATTCCACCTCTTCCAGGCGGCGCAGTTTGTCCCGGACTAGGCGGGTTTGCTGTTTCCACTTCATGCTGGATCGTTCCACGTTTTGCCGTCGCGTATCATGCTGCAGCATTGCAGCCCGCTCTGCGTTCTTCTCCTCCAAAATTTCCTGGCACTCCTCGTCGAACCAATCGTTTCTTGAGCTCCGTTCCACATATCCGACAACGCTTTCGGAAGCGTCGTTAATCGCCGCTTTGACTGTTCTCCAGCAGTCCTCAAGAGGGGCCCAATCTAGGTCGCCCTCATCAAGCAACGCTGCCTTAAGATGCGGTTGTTTCAGTCGCGCTAGATTGTACCGAGTTGGACGTTGGTACCGTACATCGTTGATGACGGATCGTTTTGGGCACAGTTTCACCATCACCAGGTAGTGGTCGGAGTCAATGTTACCGCCACGATAGGTTCTGACGTCGGTTATATCGGAGAAGTGCCGTCCATCGATCAAAACGTCAAACGATAAGGGAGGCTGCGCTGGCTATATTCTTGAAGGCGGCAAAATCTATCAGTCGTAGGCCGTTCTCTCTCGTCAGCCAGTGGGCGCTGAACTTTCCAATCGTCGGTCTGAACTCTTCCTCCTGGCCAACCTGAGCGTTCAAATCTCCTATGATTCCCCTTAATGTTCGGAAGACAATAGTGCCAGTTTAGCTTAACGTCCTTCTCTGGCACTCGGACAATGATCAGCCGCCCCTGATATGGGGAACAGAACAGACGCTGTTGTGAGCCGCTTTTATAATGGAGTACAGACGCTCCAGGTTTGCAGAAGTAAAAGCTAAAGCAAACCCCCCTTCCCTGTCAGCATACGACCATCATATGAGGTAACACAGTATTAGTTTAGTTACTGATGAATGGTTTGTATACTCTAAAGTTAACTCAAGAGAACATCTTAGAGGCAGCTATATCCTCAGTGATGATCTAAGATGTGGCTTTTTGATCTCGAATTTCAAGGAGTAAAGGTGTTCTTTTTGTTCTTGACATTATTTCCACGTATACACGAGTAGAAATCAGAATTCCAAAATCATGATTATGCTATGCACCCTGATATCATGATTCCAGAGTGTTTTCATCTTATGAAAATACACTATGATTCGGAGTCATGATATCATGAGTCAGATTGCCGTAATGCAAAACAAGCATTATATTTTTGTATCTGATTTCTCGAAATCATGACTCGCGCATCCATTTATGATCTTTTTATAGTTCTGTCAGTCAACCCGATAAAATGAAAACGAAAAGAAAAAAAAAATTTACCAGAGCGAGGTTTGAACCAAGGACCTCATGATTTAGAACCCCGTACTTTACCATACTACCAATTTGTCGTGTTGAATTGTGGGTGATCGATTCCAATGACTTGAAGCAAAGCGCACCGCTCAGTGTTGTCACTTTGGTTGTTACGCTTATGATGAATCATAATTATGACTCCAGAAATCATGATTTGTCTTCCTGATGGTTCTTCGAGAGTTCTTCCTCGCAGTCCTCGAGCATGCGGTTAGGAAATTCTTTCTTCAAGAGATTTCTGCATTCATTGATAAGAATTATTTAGAATTTTACCAATGTTTCGTACAAATATTCTGGTAGGATTTTCTTAAAGAATGCTTAATGTAATTTCCCAAAAAACAGCAGTTTTCACAGGTCTGTCGTGAAAATTCCCTCATGGACTCTCTCAGATTTCCTCTTAAATTTCCACAGATTTCTACGATATTTTTATTCTAGAAAACACTATAAGACTTCGTCTAGGAGATCTTAAGCCTGCATTACATGTAAATCGTGAGAGCACAACCATGAGCTGAAGGTATCGTTTGGTAGTTTTTTCCAATGATTCCTTCAAGGCTTTTTAAATGCTTCAGAGTTTCATCAGTGATCGATGTACGAGTTCTCTTTTTAGAGTACATGAGTTATTTCTCAACGACTTCCATCATGGATTACTGTAAGATTTTCTCCAAAAACACTCACCGGATGTTTTTATATACTAAAATTTTTCTTATAAAAAAAGAAGAATTCCTGAATAAATTACTTGTTTTCCAAATATTTATTTCAAGAAATTCATCCATGAATTAATTATGCATCGCGAATGAATATTTTGAAATTTCCACAAAAATGTTTAGGATATCTTTAAGATTTCACCAAGGAAGATCTGTATACAGCCATTCCATGAAAAACCCTGGTGGGTCACCGAATTCCGTGAAAATTTGCTATTTTGTTCCTTATCCGAAATAACGATACACATGTTTTTGGATTTTTTTATTAGGGTGACCATTTCCAAAATAGGGTGACCAGAAAAATCGCGATTTTGCAAAATTTTTATTTGTATAAAAATCATAACTTTTGAATCGCTTGACCGATTTTCAATTTTATTGGACGGCATGAAAGCTGAAGATTTTGACTTTTCAAGAAAAATATAAAATTTCACAAAAACTGTTTTTTACAAAAAAAAACCATAATTTCCGTTTCCGTCGTGCTTTGAAGGACTCGGGACCAAAGCGGGACCAAATATTTATTTTTTTGAGATATAAATTTTTGAAAATAAAAATCAGTCATTTTTCATCGGCACGCACTGTAGGTCTCAACGGAATAGATTTTTTATTTTAATAAAAATCATAACTTTTGAACAGCTCAACCGATGTCCAATCTTTTTTCATGGAATGAAAACCCCGAAATATTTTTTTTTTACATGAAAAAATATAAATAATATTGTCTTTTTTTTTTTTTGAAATTTTTATACATATTTATAAACTATTTTTTCAGATTTTTATATTTTTTTCTGAAAAGTTGAAATCTTAAGCTATCATTCCATGAAAAAGATTGGAAATCGGTTGAGCTGTTCAAAAGTTATGATATTTATTTAAATAAAAAATCTATTCCGTTGAGACCTACAGTGCGTGCCGATGAAAAATGACTGAAATTTATTTTCAAAAAATTATATCCTAAAAAATAAAAAACATACATCGCTGAAAATTTGACAGTAAACGTAAAATTTACTATCAAGAAAAAATGAGATCAGCAATAGCCCCTTTGGTCCCGAGGCCTTCAAAACACGAAAAAACAGAAATCATTGATTTTTTTTAATGTAACAAAAAAAAAAATACTAGTAAGTTACCAGTTACATTTGGTGTTCTTGAGTAGCCTTAAACATTCGTTGGTACTGAACACCAAGGCAAATTAGCGTATAGCTTGCATCACTTGTATGATTCTCAAAAGCAATTTTTGTAAAAAGAAATTTCATTGTACTGGATGATCATCATGGTTTCGATCGAACCTGATTGGAAAAAGGTTATCTAATCGCATATTAACCCGACGAGGAACGCACAGTGCATTCCAATGAGGGGGATTGATCGATAGATTAATGGTTGGATTACATGCAGTTGACAAAGCGGTCGCCGTTTGTCATTTGCATGAACTCTAATCCGGTCGTGGATAGCAGTACTTAGAAGGCATGCGTGAAACTGCTTCGACGAATCAACGGTGTCAATTAGTTGAAATCTGAAATTCAAAACTCCCGGTGATACTTTACACCAGAACAAAGCTGCATTTTAGCAAGTACAATACATTATACTAAGATTTAACCTTCAGATTTTTTTCTGAAAAGCAACTGCTCCACTAATCTCACATTACATATCATCTAGAGAAGGGAAGTCATGAAACGCCAAAAATCAGGTTCCGTCGTATGTTTCGCTGAAGGTCGTCAGTGCGGGAACATTTACAGCATGATGCACGGCTTGGTCCTTGAGAGTAGTGAACTTGGGGTGGTTTGCGAAATTGAAAACAACCAGAAAAACTTCCTTTCACTTTGGCGGCAGTGAAACCCTTCGGGTTCGTTGGATGCAACGCCGGTCAGTGTCAATACTCTCACGTTGCATTGCTTACAGAAACGACAACGATGACGACAATACGCTGTTGAACGGATGGACAATCATTCGTCAAGAACCAACTTATACTTATCTGTGTTGGACTGTTTTTTTTTCGAATCAAAATGCGGCAGTGTGTACCTACTTTATAGAGTTAAAGGGATTGTAAGGTTTTAGCAATGTTGTGAGAATTTGGGATTTTCAGCTTTTCGGCTATTAAGTATCGACGCTTACCTTGAACAGATTTTACGTGGACAATGATTTTTGTTTACTATTGAGTCTTCTACTGGTACCAATTCAATACAATGCTATGAGTGTGTGGAGTAATAAATCTACTGACATTGGTATTTCAGTATACGAACTTGATCGAGGAAACGTAAATTAAATGCAATCGTAAAATGAAGGTCTGATTCTCATATACCGTTTTGACTCATATTCCGAACACTTAAGGCCAACAGCGACTTCAAATGCATCTGATTGGCATAAATTGGCTGATATTTGTGTAAATTTTGATTTCTTCGCAAAGCCTAACTGTTAGCTGTGGGGTGTACCAATAATAATGTTAATTTAATTAGTTTTAGTATTGTTTTTACGTAAAAGTATGGAACAACATTTTGATTCAAATGCCGAACACTGTGCTTGTGCTGTCTCATATTCCGAACACCTTGATTCAAATTCCGAACAGCACGAATAAATCGTATTCAAATGAATAATTTCGCAAACAAATTTATCTGAGCTTGTTCTACTGGTCTCAAACTCGAGACTCATCACTAATCCCGCGGTAAAAATTATATTGGAATTGTTAAAATTGAATTGCAATTGACAGCCATTTCCTTGTTATTTGGTGACATATTTCAACGAAACATTTCAACCAAATCGCCATACAAAAAGTGAGTGTTCGGAATATGAGTCTGTTCGGAATTTGAGACAAAACGGTACCGTAAAACGGGGTATCTTTGATAATGCGGGTAACTTTGATTGTGAGGGATCCACAACACACTAAACGAAATAACATCATTTCTGTTAATTAGTTGAGCAAAACGAATGAGACGGATTTCACGCCAACTCGACAAAGGGATTGGCAGCACCCCTTCAGAATTCAATGAAACTTTCTGGGTGTGAAGACTATGTGAAACTAAGATACTTTACATACTTTGTTTTTTTTTCAAAATCGAACAAGACTAACATTCGGAAAGGGTCAAAGATTTTTTTTTTACTTTTTTTATAAACCCGTATAACTCGAAAACGGTAAGACCTACAAAAAAGTGTTGTATGGGGGACTGTCGTGAAATTTCCTGACGTTTTAGAGAAAAATATTGAAAAAATAAAAACACATTTTCTACACTGAAAAAACAATGATTCAAAACTTTAAAGTCGATTTAAAAAAACGGCCATTTCAGATTTTGATCATCCTTAAGCAAAAAGTTTCGTAATTAAATTTACTAGAAGTCGTCCATACATTGCAAATTGGGCATATCTAAGTGAAAAAAGTTTTTCTAACAACGAATTTTTCAAGTCCAAAACTGATTTTTTTTTCAAAGATTTTGTTCTAAACCGTGTTTTCAAGTGATAAATGAATATGAATCAGAAATAAATTGTATTTTTTATTGAGAATAGTTAAAAAACGGAATTATGCAGTGATTATGTTTTTTAAATGAAGGCAATCTATGGATTTCGCCTCTGCCTATGAGAAAATCAACTCCGTCTAACAATCCGACGGATTTTTATGGTTCGAAAGATTGCAAACATTGAAAAGGAACAACCTGATCTATACCCCATTAAATTTTCCTCTAGAAAATACTACTAAACGTACCTGCGTTACAAGCCAGATGAATAAGAAATAATGTTTGTATTGTTATCTACCTAAAATGTCCGTTAACGACCTGAGTTACTCAACAATCACCGCGTGAGTGTATAGAAAGATAGGTATTTAACTTATAATTGTCGTTCTACCTATGCATATAACTATTTAAGCTTGATGTCAATAAAACTCTTTTCATTTTATCTAAGTCATTTGTGAAAAGAAGTTAAAGATGGATCAACAAGATTTATCGTGCATTAAAATTTCGAGATGTTGCGCCGGTTTAAACAATCCCAAGTGCAGGCGTAGCCAGTTGCGAAACTTGTCACCAACAATGATCAAACACATACGTGCTATGGGATATAGTCATCAGCTTGATGAAACTATGCATATTTGTGAGTCATGTCGCTTAGTGATCAGGCTCCACAGAAGTCCGCCTAAGAAAAAACGACGTTCGGGTGGAGGCGAAGTGAATCAAAATCCATAACCACCAACAAGCTAATAACTCATGATTTTATTTGCAAATAACAGTCTTCTTTTCTACGAAACAAAAAAAACTCCTTAAAACAAGGTGAAATACTGGTAATTAGCGAGATAATAAATTGGAAAACGTTAGTTTTATTATAATATCAGAAGTGTTGACCCATGATACAGTAGCAGTTCAGCTATTTATTTCAAAGTTGATAAATTTTGTTAAACAAAAAATAAATTTCTCAAAAGTTTTTATGTCAGATGGAGCTGCAGCTCATTATGAAAATAAAAAAAAAATTGCCAGCTTGGCAAATGGATGGATTGGAAGCAGAATGCACTTTTTTGCCACATCCCACGGCAAAGGCCCCTGTGACGCTATTGGTGGCACTCTCAAGCAAATGGCAAAAAGAACAAGTCTTGCAAAAGACTATGGAAACACAATCGCAACTCCGCGAGAACTATTCGACTGGGCAGTGAAACAAACTGATACATGTATCACCAAATTAAATTTCTGTTATATATCTAATGAACAGTATGTTAAAATGTCAGAGGGATTGATGGAATTGTTTGATAAGGTTAAAACTGTCCCTTGTACCCAAAAATATCATTGTTTCATGCCTATTAGTGATACACAAATTGCAGCCAAACGGTATACCAATTCAGAGGATGAACCAAAAATATTCAATTTATTCAGTAAAGCCCAAAAATAATGTAAATATTCATGTGCAGATACTACGTTTTAGGATATATAGCAATAATAAAAATAATGTTGCATGATAAAATAAAACCACGACTTTTTTTATAAGCATAATATTGACCCTTTCCAGACACCTGTTAAGATTGGCTTTGACCAAATAAGAAATAAAATATTATTGTGCTATCTTTCCAACCATTAAAAACCCATCGGATTGTTAGACGGAGTTCATTTTCTCATAAGCGGTTTGGTGCGAGATCAATTGAATTTAATTAAAAAAAACTGTATGATTCCGTTTTATTTCTTTTAACTACACCCAATAAAGCAAATATAATCTATTTTGTGATTAAAACTCATTTATCACTTCAAAATATGAGCATACTAGACTATTTAAAGCGAAATAAAAAAAAATCAAAAAAATAAATTTGGACTTAAAAAAATCGTTGTTAGAAAAACTTTTTTCCCTAAAATATGCCCAATTTGCAATGTATGGATGACTTTTAGTAAATTTAATTACCAAACATTTTGCTTAAGGATGATCAAAATCTGAAATGACCGTTTTTTTTAAATCGACTTTAAAGTTTTGAATCATTGTTTTTTCGGTGTAGAAAATGTTTTTTTTATTTTTTTAATATTTTTTCTAAAACTTCAGGAAATTTCACGACAGTCCCCCATACAACACTTTTTTGTAGGTCTTACCGTTTTCGAGTTATACGGGTTTATAAAAAAAGTAAAAAAAAAAACTTTGACCCTTTTCAAATGTTAGTCTAGATCGATTTTGAAAATACAAAATATGCAAAGTATCTTAGTTTCACATACTTTTGACATCCAGAAAGTTTCATTGAATTCTGAAGGGCTGCTGCCAATCGCGTGTCGAGTTGGCGTGAAATCCGTCATGAACAAGTAAAGAGTATAAGCATGACACTCCATGTCAAAGTTATTTTCGTTTGAGTATAATGGTGTATCATTCATGTTTGATTTTAAATCACTTTTTTGTGAGTTTTTCAGAAATTAATTGTTATTTTATTTCAACAAAATCTAATCCACGTTCTCTATAAACATTGTCCAATCGAGTTCCAGCTGCAATGATATCAAACAGTTGCTTGGTTGTAGATTTTCATGTGTTTACATTAGTGTTGGGAAAAACTCAATTTCCCATAACTCACGCTTGAGATTTTTCATGCGTGAGTTGTCAATCACGCAACCCAGCAGTCAAAAAATCATGGATGAGTTGGCTCACTTTTTTGACTCATTGTCTCGTATTTCCAAAGTTTACTCACACACGGCAAACATTTCTTGTTAATCTGGTAAAATTATAGTAATCCTTTCTAACGTAAACAGCAACTTTCGGGTTTCACGAGTTTTTGACGGGTATTGTGATTGAATCATATTTTACAGTTTGAGTTGACTGAGTGATTTCGCATCAAAATCTCAAGTGTGAGATTTGCGAAGCAGTTCTCTAATAAGTTTGCTCTCACGGGAGAGCGTATTGATTGAAATTTGAGTGTGAGTATATTAACACTGGCTTACATGAAAATTATTAAAGTTACTCCAAAACCGAAAATAGACTTTCAATTTTGTAAAAAATAATAGATTTTATTTTTAAAGAATCAAATCATTCAAAATGAATCGTTGCGCGATCTCTTAACTGCAATCGATAACTGACATACCAGTACTTGTTTTGGAAAAAAAAACTATTTAAGTTACCCCGTTTTACCGTACTTATCAATAATTTATTTATTCGATTAAACATCCATTTTCATGAAAAACTCCCACCACATCGCTCCGTGCATGACTGTCTCTCTCCACCCACGTATCGTAATTTGAAAATGAAGATGACGGCCAAATACAAAATGGCGATTAATTATTGTTTTACCTTCCAATGAAGGCTTTATTCTATCTACATACGATTCCACTAAGTTTACTATATGTTAGAAAGACATTTGTCACTTGAATAAATACATCAGATTCTTCCAAAGGAATGGACTTTCTTGCTAGTTGACCTACATGTGCTAATAGTGGTTTGGTTTCATTACTCACAAGTCATGGAAAAGGACCTGACATTCCTGTGATTTTTGAAGAATTTGACATACAATAGTGATCTGGGTCATCGTCAAATAGCCGACCACAAAGCTGGCTAAAACTTTCCAGAAAGCTTTCATGTTTAACATACCTTACGGTCTACTTTAAATATAGAAAAACCATTTTCGACAAGTTGTTTAGGAGATCAAAGGCTTACATGCGGTGATTATTGGATTTCGGAATTTTGCCACCAGGCAGCGCTAGTGTGCATGAAAGTTTTGTTTTGATATCTCAGCAAAGTTGCTCAGTATATCATGGCCTGTCACAATTTGAGCCAATAAATTCGAGATTTCGCCACCAGGCGGCGCTAGTGCGCATGAAACTCTTTTGCGTATATCTTAGGAACCTCACCACTTAGAAAGATGGCGTCTTCCACAAAGTTGTTCAGTATCTCAAGAACTATCATTGTTAGAGGCTGTTGACTCGAAATTTTGCCACCCGGCAGTGCTAGTGAGCATGGAATTTTTGTTTTTCAGATATCTCAAGATGGTGTCTTTTGCAAAGTTGTTTAAAAAGCCAAGTTTAACTGAACAACTTTGCCGAAGAGGCCATGTTTCTAAGTGGTTAGGCTCCTGGGATATCCGCAAAATAATGATTTCATGCTCACTAGCGCTGCCTGGTGCCAAAAATTTGAATCACCTTGCTGGAACAACGATAGCTTTTGAGTTACTGAACAATTTTGTTGAAAACGCCATCCTTATAAACGGACAGGCTCCTGAGATATCTGCAATACTAAAGTTAAAGTTTCATGCACACTAGTGCCATCTAACGATCAAACTCCAAATTAAATGAGGTACCATCAGATAGCGCTCCACTTCCAGAACAACTTTACCGAAGACCCTATTTTTGAGGTTTGGTTTCTATAGATAAATTTGTTATAAAATTATAGCATATAGATCGCAGCTGTTGTACAAAGTAGCTATCCTTACCAGCTGTTTCATTGCTCTCTGATTTCCTCCATTGTATTGACCCTCAAATGACAGCACACTGAGTACCATTCAGGTGTCCATCGTTGTACTGATTCCACCTTTCGACCAACTCACGTTCAACCGTCAAGATGCTCTCATGCTTATTCTTGTAAATCTCGAATCGAACCATGTTGCGTTGGCCTTCTGGTTGAACTTTCACGTTTTTTAAGACCGATACAGCTATTTCATCTCCACACACTCCGCATCATCCAGGCGGCTTTTTCCCAAGAGAGGCGTTATCTTCTGTAGCCGTTTTCGTCTATAACGTGCTAAGTTTTTCCAGGCCCCTACTGCAGGATGGGAATCTAGCCGCCCTAGGTCATACCGAGGCAGCCGTCGGTACCGAACATTGAAGATGACGTAGAGTATTTGGCGCAATTTTACCGTCACTAGACAATGGTCATAGCCGATGTAAGCGCCTTGATAGATCTTGACATCGATAATGTCGGAGAAGTGCCGTCCGTCTGCTGTGATTAACACAAACTCCCTAGATTTCTAGAAGGCCTATTGCAAAGTTTTGCTGGCGCTTATATTACGATCAACCACTTCAGACATGAGGATCAGTCGCTGTTTTGAGACACCTCTCACATGGATTAAAAGTTTCAAGTTTGCCAATGCAACCCTCTTCCTCCTTTTCCCTGTCAGTATACGAACCCGTTGATTACCTATCCCGTTTGATGGTACCTAATTTTCAATAAGGTTATCACCACAGTAGATAGAATCACAAATCGACCACGTTCTGATTGATGGACGGCACTTCTCCGACATTATCGACGTCAGGACCTATCGTGGCACTAACATCGACTCTGACCACTATCTGGTGATGGTTAAACTGCGCCCAAAACTCTCCGTCGTCAATAACATACGGTACCGACGGCCGCCCCGATATGACCTAGAGCGGCTTAAGCAACCGGATGTCGCAACTACGTATGCGCAGCACCTTGAGGCTGCATTACCGGAAGAGGGTGAACTGGATGAAGCCCCTTTTGAGGACTGCTGGAGAACAGTGAAAGCAGCCATCAACAATGCAACTGAGAGCAACGTCGGGTACATGGGACGGAGTCGACGGAACGATTGGTTCGACGAGGAATGTAGGCAGATTCTGAAGGAGAAGAATGTAGCGCGGGACCCGGCCGCACGTGGAGCATTAAAGACGGAAACGGCAACAGCAGACCCGCCTCTTACGGGAGAAAAAACGCTGCCCGGAGGAGACGGAGTGCGAGGAGGCGGAACAGCTGTGGAAGAAACGCGTAAGTTCTATCAGAAGCTCAACGCATCCCGCAACGGCTTCGTGCCGCGAGCCGAGATGTGCAGGGATAAGGATGGGAGCATTTTGACAAACGAGCGTGAGATGATCGAGAGGCGGAAGCAGCACTTCGACGAGCACCTGAATGGCGCTGAGAACACAGGTAATAAACGTCTGGACAACGGAGGAAATGCCTTCGTCGGCAATTTGAGGGAGGTTAAGGATGCCATTCACCAGCTCAAGAACAATAAAACTGCTGGTAAGGATCGTATCGGAGCTGAACTCATAAAGATGGGTCCGGAGAGGCTGGCCATTTGCCTGCACCGGCTGATAGGCACAATCCGGGAAATAGAACAGCTACCGGAGGAGTGGAAGGAAGGGGTGATATGCTCCATCTACAAGAAAAGCGATAAGTTAGATTGTAAGAACTTTCGAGCGATCACCATTCTTAATGCGGCCTACAAAGTATTATCTTCCGTCGTCTGTCACCTGTAGTAAACGAGTTCGTGGGAAGTTATCAAGCCGGCTTCGTTGACGGCCGATCGACAACGGACCAGATCTTTGCTGTACGAATCTATCGTTTTCCAGGATTCTTTCAAGTGGGGAAAGGGTTGGTAAAATGAATACCTTTTACGGTGTTAAGATATCCTTTAAAGGATTTCATCTTGTACCAGATGGAAAAACGATGAATTTGTATTGTTGTATCGCACAACATCAAAATTGGAATGTTATCCAAAGCTGCGACACGAAATCAGACTAAAACAGCAAAATTTTCACATATTTCTATATCGTTAGCAATAAATGATGAAAATGTTTATTTTAACTGCACTATGTGGGTAAAATGAACAGTTGTTGGTGGTAAAATGGACATCACACAAATTACATGAGCAAAACAAACATTTTTGAAAAAAATATTATATCTCCGAAAGTATATCCATACATGACTGTAACCCATTCATAAAAAACTAAAGGTATCAGATTTGACATTTGAATAACGATATTCACCTCACTGAAAAATCTCAAGGCATCCAAGCTAAAAGATATATAATTTACAATTTTCAAACGTGGTTTTCTAAAGTCTTAATTTCCGTTAATGTTTTCATTTTAATTGACCTGCGTATCAACCCGAACACTCTGATTTATGTTCTGGACTATTCAGTACGTGATTAATAATCACTGAATTTTTTTTTTGAGGCACGATGTTCATTTCATCACCACTTCCCCTACTGACTGGGTAATAATAGACTAGACTGGTTTTATTCTTATATCATGGAGGGATTTTTTCAGCCAACATTTCTCAAATTCGGCAATAAGAATTGCCCATATACCAAAAATATTGATGCAAACTTTGAGGTTAATAGCTTAAAAACACCCATGTCGCTAAGAACAAAGCAGCGTAAAACACATCGAGTCACCCTTACAAAATAATGAAATTCATATCCAATTTTATCTTTTCTGTGACAGCCGGTAATATTTGTAACGTGTATGATAATTTTTGCAGTTCATTTTTATTGGTTTACCAAAGCAAAGTTTAACGTCACATAATTGATTATTTATTGGTCAGCAGTTCCATTAATTATGTTTCATTAGCTTCATTATTATCGCACCAAGTGCAACGACTTTCAGCTTTGCGAACGCAAAGAAAACGCACAAAAGTCGGGAAGTCAAGGGCGAATCTTGTCAATCATTACCGCCAGTGTTCATGTCAGTAAAAGACGGACGGTTACTGATCACCTCTCTGATGCAAAAAATTACCCAAAAAAGTACCAAAAGTATTGAAATGGAGCGCAGGTCAGATTCGATCAAGCATAACGTTAATTAAGCCGTATGTATTCTTCGAGGCGTCAAACCAGATCAGAGCCGATTCGTTATATCTCGTTGACATGTCTCTTGTTTAATAATAATGTGCTTAATCTTGGTAGGGGTTGGCTCCCAACGCGGGAAACGAGATGATCATCGTCCTTTTTAGTCTGATTTGAACTGTTTACGGCGAGTGACAGCTGTCGGATTTTTATATGTAACAATTTGTTATAAGAGTTAATTTCTGATACGATCTAAATGTTCATTTTTATAATATTTTATGCACCGTCACTAGATTTATTTATTAATTTATTTATTTATTTATTACAAAATACATTCATCGGATTTAGTATTCTAGTGAACAAGGCTTAAAACTATTTTAAAATTGAAGACTAATAACAAAGATTTATGAAGCTCGCAAATACTCAAGGACTCTGTTGTTCGCTCGCCTCCAGTTTTCCAGGGTATCTATGTTAAGGAGTCGACAACGATCAGTGTAGGGAGGCAGGTTCGCAGGATTGTTCCAAGGTAAATGTGCAAGTGTGTGTCGTAGGAAAGGTTTCTGGATCTTTTCGATTCGTTCGATCCATGTTGATTGATAGGGAGTCCAAATTATGTCGGCTGTCTCAAGTATCGAGCCACCATACATCTGTGTTGATTGAAGGAGAGATTACTGTCCAACATCACCCCTAGGTCCCGAACTAAGGTAGTCCTATTCAGGGTACAGCCTGCCAGTTTGTAGTTGAAATTGATTGGACTCGATTTCCTATGAAATGAAATCACCAAACATTTCGAAACGCTAACAGACATCTTATTTCGTTCACACCAATCGTAAAAATGGCTTAGCATGTTTTGAAGTCTAACACAATCGTCCAGATTGCGTATCACAGGATACGGCATCCACGTGGAAGAACATTGGTGACATCGTTGAAAAAAACGGAGAACAACAAAGGCCCAAGGTTACTGCCTTGAGGAACTCCAGAAGTACTTTCAAAATAACTCGAGCAACTAGCACCGATTCTGATTTTCAATTTCCGTCCAACAAGATAACTTCGTAACCATTTGATAAATCCAACAGATGCTACAATTTTTTCTATTTTTTTTAGAAGAATATCATGGTCGATTCGGTCGAAAGCAGCGGTTAAATCAGTGTAGATAGCGTCCACCTGATATCCGTTCTCCATGTTCGTGATACATGTGTTAGAGAAGTTAGCTAGATTCGTTGAAACCGATCTCCCAGGGAAGAATCCATGCTGGTCCGTGGAGATGAAATTTTTCAATTCGAAGTGAAGATATTCGTTAACGATAATTTCGAATAGCTTGCATTCAGCACTGAGAGAGGTGATTCCTTTATAATTACTGATATCGCGTTTAAATCCTTTTTTGAAAACTGGGAACATGAATGATTCTTTCCATATAGGGTAAATCGCCAAATGTTGAACGGTTAAGATAGACGTTTTTTTTGTTATTTGATTTTCATGTAAATTTTTATAGATAGGTTGCTAAAAAAGCATTCAACACCGTAGACGATTGTTTAACATTATTTCTGTAACATTTTTAGCACGGTAATGTCCATTTTTAATTGAAAAAATATATATTTAAAAAGATAGTTCTATACCCAATTGTTGAACACATACATAACCCATCTTATCCTCATGTTGAACGATTGTCGCTAAATGTTGACCGTTTTACTCCCGCATTCATTCAACTTGCAAGTTCGCGCTCCTCGTCGGTTGTGAGGCCAGGGTTAGGTCCGCGAAGCACTTTCCCTGACCACTCTGGGCTGAAACGGAAGTGAATCGTCCCCTACGACACTTCATATACTATAGCGGCTTCTCCTAATGTACATTATTTTCGACATTACAGCATCAATTGCGAGATTGAGGTTATACTCCGGATAAATCGGCTGCCGATGCGTAATTTCAATCATGGTGTAAACAAACAAACGGTGATGGCATTGATGCCATAGTGAAGATAGTGAAATTTGAAAAAAAAAAATCAGTATGGCTATGGGAATGGGATGCAATTAATTATACATTTCTGAATCGCGTTTTTCACCATTGCAACATACACCATTATAGGATTTTTTATAATAATTATTCAACAGATATTTAAAGCAAAAAAACAATACTATATTGTGTAATGCACACGGAGACGGAATTCAACTCAATTTTGGCTAAATTTCCAAGGTCCCCACTAGGTAGTTTGACTCTAATTTCATTAGAAAAATATACTCAATTCTGGGTTGATTTAACGCAAAATTGAGTTATTTCGACCCAAATATAAGAAAAGTTGCATTTACCCAAATTTAGCTTATTGGGCAAAGACCCCCATTCGGTAGATGCAGCTCTCTCTATTTTTGACAACATTCGTGTGGGAGAAAGAGAAAACCGAGAGATTTTGGGTTGAAACTATAATCGATATACTTAATTTTGGGTAAAGTTAACTCAAAAATTAGGTAAAAATATTTCTCCGTGCAATATTCCATTTCAATATAGGTTTTGGTACGAAAATAAAAAATCTGGCAATACTGTTGATGAAACCAAGCCTTTCATGTTATGCTAGCAGTTGTTGTTGTGCACTCACCTACGTCGGACGTGCTGACTTACCAGTGGATACTGAATAGCGAGAAATTTGAAGTGCCATCGCAGGTAGTCTTTTCTGCTGTTGGTTCACTTTGTTCGGTGAGACCATCGTACATTTTTTGCCATAGCCGAAAACGAAATGAGCGGAGTAATGATTTCGAACACGGTCAAATTCGGATTCCCGCCCGGTTCACCCCGGCCGTCTTGGGTCGAAATCGCTGATTTCCTCAAGCATCTAAACTCGGATCCGTCTAACATGGAGACCGTTTACAAAATGGGAACGGATAGGAGCCTGTATATCAAGTACAGGTCAGAAGCTGCTATGCAAGACGCATTGCAACGGAACAAAGATAGTGTTGAACTTCACTACTCCAATGGTAAATCCTCGCGAAACTTTTCTAAAGGACCTATCTAACATTGAGAGGCTCTCTTTGTTTACTTTCTCTTTAATGAATAACTGAGTAACATTAACCTATTCTGTTGCATTTTTTGCATGGAACGCTAGTCAAGTAAATTGTCTTTCAATTTATAGTGAAAAACTTCACAAAAGCTTTAGTATTCCACTGTTATAATCTAAAGAGAGCGAGAGAGGAGAGAATCTCTCATTTGTACATAGGTCCTTTAGTAATATTCAGCGAGAATCGGTGGAGCTACGTATGTGCAATATGTTCGTGTGCAAGATTATTATAATGACAGGTTTACCGATCTCAGCAGTCAGTGGGTGCGCGGTGTGCTTAGCTGCGGGGAAGGCGGAAGTGACAGTTGGCGAGTTGGCTAGCTGGCGGGTTTGTGTACTCAACCGTTTCTATGGGGTTGTTAGGGAATGTTTATTCCTACAAACATAAACACAGTGAAGTGAAAGTTTTCTCCAGCATTTTGTCGCGAATCAAATTTTCGTGTTTTGTGTCGAAGAAAAGCAGATTATTTGAAAAAATGGTTTACAATTGCATGTAATGCATGTAAGTGTGGAAATTTCGAATAGTGCAGCGGGTGAGAGCCACCCACCACCGAAGGTCTACCGATGAAAGAGAGGATGCGCCACGGTGTCGCCGTCTGACGATGACGGTTGTATTCTTGTAACTTTATCTCGTAAGTTAAGTCATTCTAAGTCTATCAGTACATTACACAGTGAAGTAAATTCAGATACTTTGCCGCGTATACCACACAGATGTGAGTGTAAAAGAAACATTCTATACTTTCTTTGTCACGCCATGCATCTGATATCCAAACAAACTCGCCAGCTGTCACTTGGCATTTCAAAATGGCGGAATGGGAAATCTGACACATTGGGCTACCTCCCTTCTAGATACCTTGTTCGTGTGTTCGATGTCGCACCGGAGATTGATGACAAAGACTTGTCTGCAGCAGTGAATCAATTGTCACCAAACACGCGGCAACAAAGACATTGTCATCTCCTATTCCTGTTGCAACAATTTTATTCCACAACATCAGTTTATCATCACTTGAACAGAATATGACAAAGATCGATCACCACGTGCGCAGCAATTTTGTGGGCTTCGCATTGCAATTTTCGAGAACTTTCTTCATTTTGGTAAACATTGACACACTATCGAACAGCATCCATAAAAGAAATTTGGTTTTGTGTTTAAAATAACTGATTAATCGCGAGTTGAAAAGTTTGCAACAATGTTGCGCCCTGTGATTGTCATGACAATTTTGCTTTGGATTGTGTCCTTATCCGCAACAGTTGCAACAAACGGTTGTGAGCGAGCTTGCTTTGTTGTTTATTTTTCGTATATTTTGATGACGATTTGATTTATTTATTTATTTCATGTCGTCAATCAGAAGTAGACCATTTTGTTACAATTTTACACTTAATATTATATAGTTTGAAAACGTTATTTTCTTAATCTAGTTCGAATTTTGATATGACATAAATTTTTGTTTTAGTTCCGATTTCGTCATAGTAAAGTCAATGGTTTCGCAATGTTTATTGTAAACAGACATTATTTGATTTAAAGGCTCAAATTTGGCATAATTTGTGCGGTGATGGTTTGTATAAAAAATACTACGACTTCGAAGTTGTCTTGAAGGAGCATAAAAATTTAATTTTGATAAAAGTGTCATCGAGTCAATACGATGCGAAACTATATCGTTTACGAACGAGACCATTGCAAATTCGCAACGTTTCTTCAATGTTTGAATATTAATGAGCATGCATCGTGCTTCATAAGATGGTAGAGGTAACCTTGTCCAACCTAATTTTCGAAGTGCGAACAACAGAAATTGTTTTTGAACTGATTCTATACGATTTTCATGGGTTGATGAAAATGGTGACCAAACTATGCTACAGTATTCTAAAATTGAACGCACATAGGTTATGTATAATGTTTTTATAGTGTATGGATCGTGAAAATTATAGCTAAATCGTTTTATAAATGCTAACATCTTGTTTGCCTTGTTGATAATTGTATTATAGTGATCTATAAAAGTAACTTTGGAATCTAAAATCACTCCTAAATTACTATTTCAAGAAACAGTTTCATGTCATCAGCATATATGAGAGAATGAAGGAAATGTCGTTAACGTATAAAATAAAGAATAATGGCCCTAAATGAGACCCTTGAGGAACTCCCGATGTAACTTTAATTGGAATAGATTTTACTCCTTTGTATCTAATTATTTGTTGGCGATTAGTAAGATAAGACTCTACCCATTTAAGAAGGTCCGGTCGAAATCCTATTTTTTCTAACTTAAAAAGCAACATTGGTATGTCAATGCGATCGAAAGCTTTACTGAAATCTGTATAGAGAGCTTCCACGTGATTACCATTATCCATGGCTGTCAAAGAATAATGAATGAACTCCAGCAAGTTTGTGCATGCTGAGCGTCCCTTAAAAAACCATGCTGAGTATGAGTTATTCTGTTTTTAACCATATCGAATAAAATTTTATTTATTATTGCCTCGAAAATCTTTGGAATACAAGAGATAATGGCTATCCCACGATAATTACGTATGTCGGATTTTTTGCCACTTTTAAAGATCGGCACTAAAAATGAGCTTTTCCATGTTTCAGGGAAACTACCTGATTGCAGAGACATATTGTAGAGCCAAAATAGCGGAGATGCAAGTTCGATTGATAACATTTTCAAAAATACAGGTGGAATCCCGTCAGGTCCAGCACCTTTGGAGACATCTAGACTTTTTAGTGCATCTACAATATCATGTACTTTGATTTGATTGACGTAAATGTCATTTGGGATTTCCGGAAGAAATGAGAAAAGTCTTGAAAAAATGTTGCAAACAGATTGCAGCTTTCTTCAGGGTTCACACCAATTTTATCATCAAGGTGCATTTCAGATGGAAAGTTGTTAGATTTGGTTTTTGTTTTAACGTAATTAAAGAAATTTTTAGGACATGATTCACTGGTCTGCAGTATTTGGAAAGTACGGAGACATTCATCGGACAGTGCGGGAGAAATTTCCAGTTGGGCTTGGTCTTGACCACCTCTATACCGGTGTGCGAGGGATTTACATGGAAATCAAGAATGAAATTCCTTCTGCTTTGGATCACGGCCAATGGAAAGCCAAAATATATTATGAAGGATTTAAAGAAAAATGTTTCTTGTTCCGATCGGAGGGGTACTTTAGGAAATCATGCCCAAAATTGAAAAAAACGGAGAAGAGAGGACAAAAAATCAAGACCCAATCGGTAACCTACGCCGGGGTAGTTCAAGCGGGAGCAACAGCGCCGCCGAACGACATGGACACGCTTGACGAGGTCATAATCGAAATCATGGAGGAAGAAATTTTGGAATCCCAAATGCAGTCGGAAGCAGAGCAACTGATGAAATCAACACCAAAGGTAACATAAACGAAAATGGATGAAATGAAAGAGGAACGTCTAAAAGAAATTGATCAAGTTGCTGAACAACTTGGTCTGGAGAACTTCAGAGAAAACATTGCTAAATTGTCAGACATGATCGATGCACTTCCTAACAACAACAACAAGGATCAGGCGAGTCAACGGCGTGCACAATTTGCATCATCTGGTTCTACTGAATTGCGACCAAAAAAATCGGCGCGTAAAAGCAACAAGTAAAGTTTATAACTATGTATAATTTAAAGATTTCGGCTCTGTTATGCCCAAAGGCGGCTCGAGCCTTCCAAATAAATGAATAAAAAAAAATGTTATGCTAGTGTTCCACAAATGGAAAATGTACGTGAAACGAAAGTGCAATTGAAAATGATTTTATGTAATTAATAGATACGAGTAAATTGTACGGATGTTTAGAAAATAACTAAAGTAGACTTTTACTGATATCGTGAATAGGTGCTTAACCCAATATACGTAGTATGTTTTACCACACAGTTTATTTCATAGCAGCCCCAGCTTAAGTTATTTTTTAAGAGAATTGAAATTTTCGTTCCACCTACCGATAAAAATTTTCAATAAATATTTCGTTTCAGAAATTGATGTGCTAATTAAATTTATTGTGTCCAATAGTACAGCTAACTTACAAAATAATCTGTATAATTTATTGAAACTGTTTGAAAATGGTTCAATTTCCTGTTTTAACATGGTTTGTACAGATCGTTCAACATTTGGGTAGCGTTCAACAATTAGCGAATTACCCTACTTGGGAAGCTACACTGCGCCAGAGAAAGGTTGAATATGTGTCGAAGAGGTGCTAAGAGTGAGTTGATACACTTCTTGTAAACGATGGCAGGAATTCCGTCAGGACCGTTTCATGCGCACAGATTTCCTCAGGCACAGCCAAAAGTACCATTTCCAAGGGTGGATCCTAGCTTCTTAACTTACTTTGGAGCAGATTTGAAATTTTCATGAAATTGTCGAATTAACTTGCATAGGAACCTGAAACATGTCGCAGCAAGTTAGGGAAATCGAGTTAGAGAGGTTTTTCAGATAGACCAAAGTACACGGGGCTTAATTTACCGTTGTTATCAAGAAAAATAGCCATCACAACTTTTAACGCCAGTTTGTTTATATACACAGTGCATCCCCGCTAATTTGAACGGTATTTCATGCAAACCATCGGTATTCTTTTTTTATTTCAACTAGTCACCCTACGAACTACAGAAAATCATTTTTCTAGTTACCCCTTCGGCATTTTTGCTTTTATTCTGCGTTCCGTTCCATGAAGTTCCTTTTCACATTACTTCGTATACACAAGTGTAAAATTTACTGTAAGGTAAAAAGGTGTAATACGCCCCCCCTTAAGGAAAAACTGCTCTATTGCAGTAGCAAATGCATCACTTCTAAAGTTTTCTATGTCAATGTGTTGCTTACTTAGTTGGCCATGCTCTGCAAGCAAATTTCTCTTTCCAGGTTGCTTCAAAAAAGTGTACACGATGTTTTTTTGTGAACGGTCCCAATGTTTACGTTTCAAAACAACCCGGGCAATAGAAAAAAGGTCCACAGCGTTGTAGAAATGTTTCCAAGGAGAATTCCACCACCTGCTAATCTTAAAAGGGTTCATTAGCAGTCGTCTCCTGGTAAAAGTTTTTGTATTAAGTACAATAGTAAAGAATGGGCTTCATCCCCCCCTGAGACTTGCTTATCAAAAGCAAAATTTAAAACCAAAAACCTGATTTTTGATATTTTTAGAATTTCTATTGATTGTTTATACTTTTCAAAGAACATATATGCGCAACATCATTTTTTCACGAATATATAAGATATGTAGTCATATTTACGTGTGGAAGAACCCTCAATCCCGTGAAAATGAAGAGGGGCGTATTATCCCGTTGGGGCGTATTACACCGAGTTACCCTAAATCGTGATAACATTAGATTGGTGCCAGTATGCCTGAAGCACGTGACAGTATTCAAATTATTGAAATTGAACAATTACCTGAGCCACTGATCTAACTAACCCAACACCACAAGTAGGTCATCGATTATGTCTGAAATCCATTGAATCGTTTATCCCTGCTAGGGCTTACCCAGTAATATGAGGCGACGCTTCCGGCGGAACCGAGTGGCTTAGAGTGCACTTTGAATTAACCGATCTGCTATCCCTCTACTACCGGGTAACCTTCCCCAACTATTGTTGGCAGTCGTCCCAATAAGAGAGCACGTTCCAACTCTCTTACATCCAATGGCACCGTTTTGCGTGGTAAAGTACCGTCCTCCGGGGAATTTCCCACGTGAGCACGCTTAAATTTTGTTATACACTACTTATTTACACCTCTTTTTGGGCCAAGATATCACACATCTATGTGTGACACCTTAGTCGACACACTAATTTGCGAAAAACCATAGACGAAGATGAGTGAGATGACAATAAAAGAGCATACAACTTCAACACAAAACAGTTGAATTTTAACACATTCTCTGCGTAACAAAACTTATAAGTGTTGCTTCCGTTGATCACGATGATGGTGGTTGCACAACAAAGGCTTGAAGAAAAAAAAAACCGGAACCGGAAGAAGAGGTTCGCCATACAGGAGTCAGCTGCCCATTAGGCTAATTAAAGGCTGGCTTCCCTTTGCGGGCATCGACGACGGTAATCGATCATGGTCGGTAGATTGGTAGGTGTGTGTGTGTTTGTGTGTTGTTGGATTGGATGCATTTGTTCGTTGGTCCCAGTTTAGAAGTTTGATAGATAGCTATGGTAATGAATGGCTATATGGATTACTGGGTGTAACGGACGATAATGATGACACGTCGTTTGTTGGTTGGCTTTTGTTCCGGAAGCTGTCTGAAACGGGGTCATCTGAACGGACTTATGGTATATGTTTATTACTCGTAGATTGAAGATGAGAAATAGGATAATCTTACGATTGTAAGGGTGAAAATATGAAGCGTTTGTTCTATTTTGATTTGTTTTTTTTTTCTTTATTGGTATCATTCCAATCATTACATTTAATTCTTATACCTAGGTGTTCTGTGTTAGAAAACAGTATCATCCTAATTTAACCTTTTATTAACATTTTGTTAACAACACACTTCATTTACCGTAGCAAAAGAGGATTGCAATGATTTTTGTCTCAAACTATTAATAGTTTCATTGCACATTTGTTCCAATGTTTCAACATTAGATATTCTATGTAACTCATTGATACTATACCAGGACGGGAGCTTCAAAATCATTTTCTAAATTTTATATTAAATCCTCCGCAGAGCTTTCAAACTGGTATTACAACAACTAGTTCATAATGGTTCATCATACAACATGGTCGGCCTGAAAATTTGTTTGAAGATCAAAAACTTGTTCTTAAGACAACGTTTCGATGTTCTGTTAACAAATGGGTATAGACATTTTATATATTTGTTACATTTGGCTGTGAAAGATATTGAACAACGTCTGATCAATTTATTGAAACCCCTCTCATTGTGACAACATGTCTACTTGAAGGTTTTAAATAAAGTGCTTTTGATTTATGTGGGAATATTATTAGTTGAGTTTTGGAAGCATTAGGAGAAATCTTCCATTTTTGCAAGTATGAAGGAAAAACATCCAAGCTGTTTTGCAATCTACTACAGATAACATTCAGGCTTCGTCATTTGGCAGACAGGCCGGTGTAATCCGTAAACAAAGATTTTTGACACCCCTGAAGTAACTCAGGTAAGTTTGATGTAAAAAATATTGTATGATATTGGCCCAAAATGCTGCCTTGAGGAACACCAGCCCTTACAGGCCCTTACAGACCTGGAGTTCTGATAATTAACCTGAAGTGTACGATTTGACAGATAACTTTCGATTATTCCAACAATATATGTTGAAAAATTAAAGTTTTTTAATTTTACAATCAAATCTTCATTGCAAATACTGTTGTTGGCGCGTTAACCGTGGCCAACTCCGGTCGGGTCGGGGTGGACTGAAATTTTCGGATGAAGGGAATCAGCACCACTGATTCTTGCTAGTCACTACTCTTTATTTACTTTACTTTACACTATACTCTTCACTATTAACTTGAACTATTACTGTTCACTTCACTTGGATCGGGTTATATTCGTGGCGGTTGAAACAAAACTGACTCTTGAATCGAAGGTGTTGAGTATTTACATAGCAGCGCATTCGTGTTCTAGAAAATTCGCTTGTTTGCTTGTCGTGTGTTCCATATGCGCGTGGAAAATTCTCGATGTTTCTGGATCACAAAGACGGCTGGTACTCACTGATGGTATGGAACTCAATCGGCAACTCACGGCGCTCTTGGAACTCATTCGCTCACTGTGGGAACTCTCGACCACAGAGGCGTCGGCAGAGTGGGTTGTGTAAGGGGCTGCACTCATGTGAGTTTAAGACGCACATTTTTACGGCTCGTTTCGTACGGAACAACTGTCGAATGCTTTTTCTATGCCTAGAAGAGCAAGACCAGTAGAATAGCCTATAGATTTGTTGAAACGGTTCAAATTTGTTACACATAAAAGTTGATGAGTGGTCGAATGTCCATGATGTCCGAATTTTTCATTGGCAAAAATTGAATTTTCGTTGATGTGAACCATCATTCTGTTCAAATTGACCTTTTCAAAAAGTTTACTGATGGAGGAAAGCAAACAGATTGGACGATAGCTAGAAGCTTCTGCGGGATTTTTGTCTGGTTGTAAAATTGGAATAACCTTATCATTTTTCCATTTGTCAGGAAAATATGCCAATTTAAAACATTTGTCAAATATATCAACTAAATATCATAAGCTACTTTCTGGAAGTTTCTTGATGAGGATGTAGAAAATTCCATCATCGCCAGGTGCTTTCATATTTTTGAATTCTTTAATAATAGTTCTCACTTCTTCCAAATCAGTCTCCCAGGCATTTTCGAAAACGTTCTCTTGATTGAGAATATTTTCAAAGCCCTGAGTAACTTGATTTTCAATTGGACTAGTAAGTCCTAAATTATAATTGTGCGCGCTTTCAAACTGCATAGCAAGTTTTTGAGCTTTTTCGCAATTATTTAGTACTAATTTGTTTTCGTCTTCCAAAGCCGGTATTGGCTTCTGAGGTTTTTTCAAAATTTTAGATAATTTTCAAAAGGGCTTAGAGCCAAGGTAAAATTTAGAAATCATATTTTCAAAATTTTTGTTTCTTAATTGTGCAAAACGTTTCTTGATTTCTTTCTGCAAATCCTGCCATAGAATTTTAATAGCAGGATCGCGAGAGCGTTGAAATTGCCTTCTCCTCACATATTTAAGGCGGATCAATAGTTTAAGATCATCGTCTATAATCACGGATTCAATTTTTACTTTACATTTTGGAATTGCAATGCTCCTGGCTTCAACAATCGAATTTGTTAAAGTTTCAAGAGGATTGTCAATATCAAGTTTTGTTTGTAAAGCAATGTTAACATCGAGATCAGAATCAATATACGTTTCATATACATATTTCAGTCGGCTCGAAAATAATTGAAAATGGAGCTGATAGGATTGAGAATCTTTATTTATTTATTTATTTTAATTGAAAATTTTGAGAGAGGGAAAAACCCATTTGAGTGATTTCTCTTTGAAATCTTTCTCAAAGAGGCACAAAACCTCTCTATCTTTTTTAAAACGTTATAAACACAATCTTAAAACTAAAGGCTCACACGATTACGAACCATAGCAGAGTCATTATCTTGAAAAGGACATCAATTAAGTCTTGAAATGGGAAACTATCTGGTTATCACCAAGCGTTTCAAGTAACAGGTCATGGAACGGGGCACAACCTTCATCTGAAAATAAAGTTAAAAAAAATCAGAAAAGTATCAAACAACATATGAGATTTTATTTAGAAAATTGAACAAAATTGCCAAAACTGGATGTCATTTCGCACCAAGTATGTCACGAACAGACACAGGAACTTGGAGACCTAAATTTGTTATACTGTTTATTAAATTATTCCTTGGAGAAATGTATTTGTCACAATGAAATACTACATGATCAATGTCTTCATAAGATTTCCCACAATCGCACAAATTAGAATCTGTTATGTTGATGCGATACAAATCGCTGTTGCAAATATAATGATTTGACATTAACCTAGAAATAGTGCAAATAAAATTTCTGCTAACGAACATTTTATTGAACCGCGGAAAATGACTTACTTTGGGACAGATTGAATGACATCATCGTCCTTTATCACTAGAATTCCAACAATTTTGCCAATTGACAAGAGATATTCTTTTAAAATTTGGATAATACTCAGAAGCTGAGATGTTACGATTGTAAGTTATTCCATGATTAACACCAAATTTAGCTAGATAATCTGCCTGTTCATTGCCATAAATACTACAATGAGATGGAATCCATACGAATTTTATGATGAATCCTAGAGAATTCAGGTCCAAAAGCAATTTTTTCATCATGAAAATGATGAAGCTCCCCACCATGTACCTGTAATTGTACGGAGAAAATTTATTCGTTTTGCACAAACTTTTTGAATGTATATGATATGAGTGTTCCAATTCAATTAAGGGTCAAACCATATGCCAAGATATTTATATACATCAACTTCTTTAATTTCAAGACCATTGAGATATAAATTTATACTTGTTGGAAGACTGTTTTCTTGTTAATAATTTATTTTTTATCCAAATTTTTTTTTATCCGTGCATATTTTTCTGCATATAGTCCTAAGCAATACCTACAACTTTGTAGAAGATCTCAAATCGATCGGACAAACCGTTTTCGAGTTACAGTTTTTTGAAGATTTGCTATGCATTTTCCGATACGCCCTTCTAAAAAATAAGGCGAGGTTCAAAATGGCGGTCTGCAAGTGCATAATGGCATTTTTGGTCATAAAGAATCTGTATGCAAATTGTCAGGCGATTCAAAAAATACAAAAATAATCGAGTTTGCGAAACGGCGTGGAACCGCTCAGAGGCCAAAAATGGTAAATATTTTTTCCAAAAATCACTTAATCCCAAATCAACAAGTTCCTCTAAAATTTTCAATATTGAATTATTTGAACTTTAATAATTTTGTTCATTAGAATTAACAACAAAACAAAATTATTGAAATTATCAATTATTTCAACACCAGGTAAAATTTCAAAAGCATTAGGTAAAGAAATGTTATCTGAGGATTTCATTGTTTCAGCATATGACAAAAGATTTTTATTTTTAATTTTTTGATTAAATTTTGTTTGATGTTCAATATAAACAGCACAATCTTCCAAAGAATTGTGTTTTTGTTTGCAATAACTACAAAGATCCGAGTTTTTATTACACTCAGATGAAGAATGTTGCTCCCCACATTTCGAACATTTTTGCTTATTGGAGCAAAAACTCGAAGTATGTCCATAAAGAAGACATCTATCGCAATGCATAAGCTTTGGATAGTAAAGTCTCACGCGAAATTTCACATTATCAATCATTACGAAATCTGGAAGGACTGAACCAGAAAACGTAATTTTGATGCAATTCGAATGGATATATTTGGAATCATTTCCAACAAAATATTGTTTCGATAAACGAACACAATCCAGAACTCCAACAGGAGAAAGGGATTTGTTCTTGAAAATTCCTGAACTATGGTTCCTAACATCTTCACAATCTAAAAATTCATCATAAATAATTCCATTAATTTCGCATGCATCACAAGGAACATAAACGCGATAGGAATTAAAAAACAATTTTGATTCCAAGAGAGAGTTTGCTTCATCTTTTGATCCAAAAATTACTCTCAACTTATCGAGAGATTTTTTTTTAATTTCTTTTACCGATTTGTATTTTTTTTTTAAATTCCAGATGAGATCAATAAAACATTGATCGGATTTTCTTTTTTTCGAAAATAAACAACAAATCACAGAACAGATAGCCATCCTAGTACAATAGGTTGTTTTCGGCTAGAGTACGGGAAAATATGTCGAGGAGTAGGCGAATAAAACGTTGTTTGCTCCATATGAATTTACAGTACAGGATATTGACATTAGTCTCGTCTAAAAAAAAACTCTTTCGCTCGTAAAAGTTGTTTGACGTTATGTAAACGCCGTTGATTCGACAGCACAGTAAGCCTTGCAGTCAAGTATGTAGAGTAGGTATACCAGTATTCGCCACCCATGAAAAATAAATCAAAAGACCTTTGAATTTCGTTCTACTACGTTGAACGATAGCTTCCAATCGATGTTTAGCAGGAAAACTATAAGCACTGGTCAGAAACTTTGTTCTTGTATTGAAAATTGGGGTGGCGAATACTGGACCACTTGCACCAGCATTATGCCATGTTTTCAATTTCGGTGACGATAGCAAAATATGGTACAAAAGAGCAAATATTTTAAGATTTTTTTTCTATTATTATCTGAGAAAATTTTGAGATTTGTATGAATGTTACCGTATAATTTTAAAGTAATTTGACTAAAACGTCACGATTTTTGCCTATGTGTTTTGTAAAACGGTATATAGTTCGAAGTTACGAAAACTAGTACTATTGCGAACACCGTTTCATTTTCCTTACCTAAACCAAAACATATGCCAATAAAAGTACGAAAAGCTCTTAATTGCTAACATGAACAACTTTCCGCTGATTTTTAGCTTTTGACATCCTTTTGGGTTTAAATTTTATTTGGGAATGTGTATTGAAATGGTGTGGTAATTAGTAACATCCTTCATGTGTGATCGGAGTTTTCGACTTGAACGAACAACTACCAAGCTCCCCCGCCCACTTGCTGCACGGTGAATGAATTTGTCAATGAAAGTACATCGAAAATGTAAAGAAATAGATGTCGACAAAAGTTTTCCTACATGAACAGGGTGCCGCAAACACTGTATTTGCTAAACGAGTTTGATTTTTTCAAACACAAGCTCGTGTACGCAAACGCTCTTCCAACACGATCGCATTAATATTCTCGTGAAGAATGCGATTGAAATTATTCCACTGTTATGTTTTGTTTATAATCTTCCTCCAAAGGTTTGCTATGATGTACGTGAAGCAGAAAAACAGGTGTCAGTCTAAAGTGCAAATTTTTAGACGAGTGCAAGGTTGATTAATTTGTCGTGGTGTTAATACAATTCTTCTTTGCTCCAGCATAAGTAGTTTTGAATGCATGAAAAAGATTTTTCTGCAAATCCTCAAACTTGGCGAACGATCTGGTGCATCAGATCCACTATCCAGAGTAATTGGCTGACGTTTGGTTCATAGCCAGGGAGGAGAAACGATTACCGAATTCTAGTTTTCAATCTTTCTACAAAATTAGAAAAAAAAACTTAGTGAATTTCTAAGATATTTTTTTTTTGCTTGTTTATCCAATAAGATTTATACTAATATACGGTCATTTATCTCCACGATTTATTGAAATAGTGTGGATCGAAATGCGGGATGGCGAATAAAAGTGTGGGATAAAATCAGATCGATTAGGTGCCTTGTTGAGCGTGAGATGAATAAGCGCGGTGTAGACATCCAACTGATCCGAAGTAATCCCAGACTTCTAAAATAAATATACTTAAAAAAAACTTGACTCTTGACTTGACTTCATAAGCGCACAACTATCAGAAATGAAATTATTGGTCAACCAAATTTAAATTGCCTTACGAATTGGGGGCCCAGATAGCCGTAGCGGAAAACGCGCAGCTATTCAGCAAGACCAAGCTGAGGGTCGTGGGTTCGAATCCCACCGGTCGAGAATCTTTTATGGTTGGAAATTTTCTCGACTTCCCAGGGCATAGAGTATCTTCGTACCTGCCACACGATATACGCATGCAAAAATGGTCATTGGCACAGTAAGCTCTCAGTAAATAACTGTGGAAGTGCTCATAAGAACACTAAGCTGAGAAGCAGGCTCTGTCCCAGTGGAGACGTAATGCCAGATAGAAGAAGAACGAATTGAAAAATGCCAACGTTTTTTACGATGTTTCTTTCCTGTACAACATGTGTTGTATTACAACGTACAATTTTAGAATTTATCAGAATAAAAAGTTTCTTCTATTTCAGATGAAAATCCTTACTGACATATTATTATGGAGATGGGTCAAAATTTAATTCAATCTAGTATAAAGTTTTACGTAAATTCTTATAAGATTTTTGGTCGTTTACGCACTTCCAAATTTTCGGTTTTGAAGATGACATAAATGAGACAAATGAATATATCAAGGTTTTCAGTCGGAAACTCTATTTTTTCATTATTTAGAGAATAATTATTGTTTGTTGGTATCATAATTTTCAACCTAACACTATAATTGTTCACCTAGAGTATCATAATATTTCACCTAAGGTAACTGTAATTATGATGAATGAACATGAACCTAGCTGAAAAATCAGCAGGCCGATGAAACGTCAAAATATGTCCAAGAAAATTAAAAACAAACAGACGTCATTTCATCTTTGTAAATTGTTTTGAATCCTTAAAAATCTAGTCCAGAAACCTTTGGTTATGGGCATATCGGCATACGGAGAGAAAATCGAGAATGAATATCACATCAAGATAGGAAGATATTGAGATGAGAAGGATATAGAGATATGGAGAGTGAAAATGTATGCAGAATGAAGGGTACGAAAAATCATCGAAATAGTGAGATATATCCAGATGTGGAGAGTCGATTGTAATACTAAAAACACAAATTTTGAGATTTTTTCTTTACTTTGTTTTACCCTATTTTTTGTCTGTTTATCACAAAAAGAAAGATCCGAAATAGTTGAGGCAATGTTATCTTAAATTACGTTCAAATGGTATGATCACTTACTGCACTTATTTTGTTTAAGAAAAATAAATTCCATGTCTGGAAAATTGTACGAAATTTGCATGGTATTACTTTCTTACTGTAATAATTGTACTGTATGTACTGCACATATTAAAGTACGTGTTCTCACCGCAGCCACCGAAAAATGCGTACTTTATTCTGCCCAGTACTGTACATTGAGTTTCCGGTCATTAGTTATCATTAGTTATATTCCGGTCTTAACGCTAAGTAGCGCGTCATTCGTTTTGGCAACAATGATGACTTTTCAGCTTGTATTTCAAAGTGATAAAACTCAGTCTTGATAGTTTATATTGAATTTAAAAAGTATCACTGTACGCGTCAACATGCATAAAGTATGCTGATACTTTTTCAGCTGTGTCAGTGCAAAACCAACTGATTTTCTTTGTTTCGTAATCGTGAGATGAATTAACAACAATCATCAACGATGCGTACAAATTTCAATGACGGCCTACATCGCCTTAAAGTCACTAGAAATGAAGGATAGCTGATTTTGGAAAACTTTGAACACAAAACGTGTAAATTCATCATAATAGAGAAAATAAAAAAAAACAATATGATTACTAAAACAGGGAGAAAGTGCAAAATCATTTTTCGTTACTCTTAAATTTAATGAAAATATTCCACTCCCTCTGAAGATTACCTCTGTTTTGCAACAACCTTGAGGTAGAAATCTTAGAAAAGATTTAGACGAGTTTTTTTGTCTAATTCTGTACAACTTTCGAAAAATTTACTGTGTAAAAAGCTTGCCCACCGCCACCAGGTGCGCTAGTGTTAGCGTTAGTTTCGGCAGCTGTTTTTGCTGTCATCATTCCTATCTGTTCTGTGAACAAATGGTCCAGGGAAACTTGAAGGATGGACTTATGCACGGGTTCACTATTTGACGTTTTAGCGGTGCCGTGTTATTTATGTGACCATAGAAACCAGTGAATTCGGCACCGCTCAAACGTCAAATTAGTGAACTCGTGCATTGGTTCATAGACCTTTACACGGAAAAGTTAATTCGATGAAGAGGTTTCATGTGATTGATTCCCGTCCCTTGACCCTCCCTCACCCTCATCGGTTTCCATAACAGAAACTCAACGAGGAAAAAGAGGTTAATTTCTTCAAGAATGGAATGTATTAGAATAAAGGAAATAGTAGAATATAGTAGTATGAAGGAATAAATTTTGAAAAAAGGATACTTATTGATGTCCAAACAAACGAAACTTCAAAAAGAACTTGAACAACCAAGCTTCCACAACGAACTTGAATATAGGACCAAACTCTTGAAAGATCGAAAAAACGGCAACTCTTGAACCAAACACTCAGAGAGTACTGCACTCAAAACCACGGAAACGTAAACCATAGCCTCGGAAGTAATTTGTATCTGAAATGTGAAAAAAATGACAAGCAATGAAAAAAACCGTTTCACCTGGTCAAGGCCTACTTACCGAGTATAAGGATTGAGAATCGCTTCATGGGATATTTGAAATGTAACAGGGACATGATCAAAATCAAAATCAGCATGAATAATCAGTTGGCTACAAAGAGGACTGGAGTCGGTTAAGACCATATCAATCGTAGATGGATTTCTAGAAGAGGAAAAACACGTAGGGCTATCAGGGTATTGAATTGAGAAATATCCTAAAAAGCACTCATTAAATAAAATTCTGCCGTTGAAATTACTCTGAGAATTACTCCATGACCGATGTTTGGCATTAAAGTCACCAATGACAAACATTTTTGACTTATTGCGAGTCAATTTTTGCAAGTCAGTTTGGAGCAAATTAACTTGCTGTCCAGAGCATTGAAAAGGCAAATAGGCAGCTATGAAAGTATATTTACCAAGCTGTGTTCTAACAGAAACACCTAAAAAACTGTAGTTTCAAATGACGAAAACAGTTGATGTTTTATACGCCTATGAATGATGATTGCAACTCCTCCACATGCCCCATCAAGTCGATCATTACGATAATCAAAAAAGTTAGGATCTCATTTGAGTTTAGATCCAGGTTTTAAATATGTTTCAGTAATATCTGCTATATGCACGTTATTAGCTATAAGAAAATTAAACAGCTCGTCCTCTTCACCATTCAGAGAACGAGTATTCCAAATTATTCAAATTATTATTTATTGGATCCATTAGAAAAACGTAATCAAATAACAATTTGATTAGTAAATTTTACACCAACTTGGACTGCTTCAGTCACAGTGGTGGCTTTGAACATTGCATCAATCATTAGATTCAATTGTTCAGTTAGAACATATCACTTGAAGTGGGTACATTTGATGATTTTCCGTTAGAATTTTCGGTAGACGAAGAGGCGGAGTAGGAGTTTTCTGTGGCGGCAGGGTTTTTTTGCCATTTGATTTAAAACAAGTAGAACGGGTACTCGTTGTATGGAAAGGGGAGGAGCTTAAATTACCTGCCACGATATCGGCATAGGATTTTCCTTGGTAGATACATTTGAAATTAAAAGATTCGAACGCCTACCCGACGGATTAAAATTAGTTTGTGAATGAGCATGATTATGATCTTCCTGATGAGTAAGCGATCTAATCAAGCGATCGTTAACTGAAAAATGAGCATTATTCGATAATCTACCAGGGAAATTCTGGAAACGACCGTTATCGTAACGGATATTACTGTTCATCTGCCTGGCACGAGCCTCGACGATTCGACTACGCGAAGGGCAATTCCAAAATAATGACTTATGATTTCCCCCACAATCTGAGCATATAAACTTGGTGGTATCTTCTCTCACTAGACAAACGTGTTTGGCGTGAGAAGAACCTCCGCAAATCATGCATTTAGCATCCATACGGCAATTTTTTGTGGCATGCCTCCACTTTCGGCACCGACGGCACTGAGTGGGGTTCTGGTAATTTCATTCAGGTTTCTGAAAATGTTCTCATGTCACACGGACATCGAACATAAGTCTAGCTTTTTCAAAAGCTTTAATATTATTTAGATCTTTTTTGTTAAAGTGAACTAAATAAAATTCTTGAGAAAGCCCTTTCCGAACAATGTCAGATTGGGTTCTCTAATTCATAATGATTACTTGGACTGGGGAAAATCCAAGAAAATCATTTGTTCCATTTTTGATCTCTTCAGGTGACTTATAGTCACTTGAGAGACCTTTCAAGACAACTTTGAACAAACGTTCATTTCTGTCGTCATAAGTAAAACAAGTGCTTCTTCTACAAGATGTTTGAGGAAATGTTCGTGATCTTTAAGAGTTCCCGGCAAAACACGACAGTCTCCTTTCTCCGCAATTAAAAAGGAAACCTTGATTCCCCTGATGAAGTTTGAGATCTCCTACCTAGAACCCCCAAATTCGGAACAACTGACCACGATAGGTGGCACTCTTTGCTTCCTCACTTGAATCAAAGAGCCTGGGCTAGAGACTGCTTCGATTTGGTGTTCGATAAATTTGTCTATAGCATCGAAATGATTGGTCATTTCGATGCAATTATCGACATTATCCATTTTACCCTTGGAAGAAAGTTCGCATTCCGGAGAAACGTCCTTTCCTCCATTCTTACCACGCTTAGTGACAGTTGTAAATTCTATTTTTTTTTTCGAAGGACGTTGTGAATTCAGAGATTCACCCTTCCTTTTGTTTGTAGTTGCAACCATGTTTAGTAGAAAAAACGAAATAAGAGGCTTTCCGAGAGGTTTTACGATGTGAAAGAAGGGTTACCACCGCTAGCTTTCGCTAACGGGTCCAACGAAAAATCTAAGGCACGGGTTTTAACAATGATCGTAAAGGGATCAATAGTAGAAAAATAGTACTGAAAATTACTGTTTTAGTAACACTAAGAAGTAGGTATTGTTTCATTGCTTTAGGTAGTTTTTAAAAAACTTTCAAGAGCAGACAGAATTCGTGTATGCACAACACGAAGGTACAATGTGCACTGACTGTTTCTCAATTTAATATTACAAGCACTTCCACAGTTATTAACTTAGAGCTTTCTTTACCAATTGATCACTTTTATATGTGAATAGAGTGTGGCAAGTACGAAGATACTCCCTGGGAAATCGAGAAAAATTCCATTACTTAAAGATCATCGACAAGTGGGATTCGAACCCACGACTCTCAGCTTGGTCATGCTGAACCGCTACGGCTATCGGGCCCCAGCTTCAACTGTACCATGGAATTACAATTTAACGAAGCCAATACACGTCTATCATTCTTAGTTCGCTAGACAAGCAAGTTTGATATATGTATGCTATAACGAATCAAAATCACAGCCCCCATGCATTCATTCTAAAGAAAAAAGCGGGAACAGCTTTAGCAAGAAAAACAGTCAACCAGTCCTTGAAGTCAATTTTAATCGTTCGATTCAGGATTACACCTACTTCTCCACTCCCACACACAAATACAAATAGCGAAAACGGAAGTAAGAGCCGACAATCACACTGCCGAGTGCCGATGCCCGATAAATGACGCCTAGGATGAGGGAGAAGGAAGGGCACCGATTCAGCTCGGTTCGATGGAACTGCCACGTGACGTGCTTTCCCGGGTGCATGGAGGGAAAACTCAATGGAATTTAGCTCAATCCTTTCAGTGGATGTTTCAAGCAGAGCCTGACGGGGCATTTATGCATCATCTACAAATTTCAACTTCTGCTTCGTATGTAGCTTTGTATGTATGTTTGTACCGTAAACCGGGTAAAATTTATCAGTTTATTTTGGATGTTTCTTTAAAATTCCATTAAAAACACAATTGTTAGAAGTTTTATTTATTGTCAACGTGTAATACGCGCAATTAGGTGCATAGTAGGCAATTACCTATGGATATCAAGCATTCTTTACAGTAATTTTTCAATTTTGCAGAACTTAGCACACTAATTTAACTTTTTGACAATGTAACCGTTTCCAGTTACCCTAAATCTGAAAATCGAGTATTGATTAAAATAAAAAAATATAGGTCCATTTTATTTAAATCGATATAAAAAAAGTAACTGCAACTGATAAATAAGAAAACAGTATATTTTAAATATCAAACATAAAAATCTTCACGACAGAATGCGTAAACAATTGATTTTTCCTCCAGAGTATTTCAAAAGTTACCCCGTTTAACGGTACAAATAAATTGGTATTGGATGTCGAATGGCATAGTGCAATAGCTCACTGGCACGGAAGTGGTTCGGTTCAATTGCGGGGAGGAAAGTTTTTGCTTGAAGAAAAGCTGCTTTTCCACTGATTGGCGTCATTCAAGTGGATGGTGGCCCACGATGGCAGTGAGAAGAGAGATAAATTTTATCCATTTGAAATGATTCTGTGCTCTTCGTGGGTGGGCTCATGGGCGTAGTCGAAGGGGGTACTTAATATGGTCAGTTTCCATATCGACGATATTGATAAGTTTTGTAAAAAACATGATGTTTTGTTTTCAGAAAACAATTTTTGAGACAAACTTCTGAATTCGGCTCATAGCGAAAAAATAAGTGTTGTTACTTATGATGCATACAGGCCATTTTAGAAATTGACGTTGCTAAAACTATTATAAATATAAGAACTTACATTGTTATGATTCTATGAATCATATTGCAATATTGACATATCCCATGGAGTAATCTGCAGCTGTTTTTAGGGGCAATTGTCAAAAGTATTAAAAAAGCATAGCATGAGCATAAACATAGATGACCGTACAATTCGTAGTTGCTACTCCGTGATTGACCAGAACAATCGAAGCTTTACAGAGATTTAATGAATGGGGCTTGGGATTAGCTTACCATCCTCAATGTGCACAAGTTTCAAAAGTCAATAACGGCGCCGGTCACGTCATTACGGTTATCGGGGAAGGGAAGGAATGTTAGAATCGTTGTTACTAGAGACCGAGATCACCTCTGCATCTCCACGGTTGTCATGGAAAGGATATTGGGTTAGTGGGTACGGTAGAGATCTGCGAGTCATCAATTTTTGGTGATGCGATCCATGATATAATCACGCATAACCGGATTCGTGAAATAATTCGATAATCGCATTGTACGCCGAATAAGTGTTCATCGCTCGCCCACGCAAGAGCAAGCGATACGATCAATAGATCAAATACTACTAAGCAATCGCGGCACTTTTTCACTATAACTCGAACACGACTCACGACATGCTTGATCCTGCCCTCATCGCCCGCCCCGCAGGAACAAGTTGTGGTAGCTAGAGCTGTTATATTGAAGTTTAATTGAAATATTACTTATGTTTAGTTGAGCGTGCAGTTTGGTTTGATATTAGCGTGCATGTTTTGTATCAGCATGCCTTTTAATTTCAGTGTAACAAAATTGACAGTTTGAATAAGCGGGCAAACAGCCTGCAATCTTGTCTCGGGATCGAGATTTCAGTTTAGTGAAAGATTTGTGGCGAACGGATGTGTTGATTTGCACCCAACACATGTGTTCGGCTGATAGCGAAATCGGTCAAAAGTAGAGTGAGATGGTGGATCCGGATACTACACAAGCGTCAAGGTCGAAGGATCAAACACTACTGCCCACCCTGGTATAGTATCAATAAGTTACATAGAATATCCAATGTTGAAACATTGGAACAAATGTCAAATAAAATAATTAATAATTTCAGGCAAAAATCGTTACAATCTTCTATTACCACGATTAATGCGTTATATGTTTAGGTTAAGTTAGGTTAAGTATATTAAAAACGTTTTTTGTTCTCTTATAAGCAGGTGAAATCAACTCACCTGTAAAAACACTGAACTGCTACGGCAAATGAAATGATACATATTGTTGACAAAATGTTAATAAAATCTTAGATTTATGTTACCAAATTAGGATGATAGTGTTGTCTAATAACACAGAACACCTAGATATAAGAAATAATGAACGTAATGTTTGGAATGATACTAATAAAGAAATTAAAAAAAAACACTACTGCCCAATTGTTAAAAGTATTATAAAAGGCCAAAAAGTCCTGAATGAGAAAAAAAATGCAAATTTGTGCAGCTAATTTATTCACGAACCTTTAAAATTAAGGTGAAGATGAATCGAAGCCAAATTCAAATTTTCAAGAGCACAGATCTGGAGAAACAAACATCTGTTTGAGCTGAAAACCTAATCGATTGGTCACCACCAGCTAGTGATCAATCGATTAAGTTTTCAGCTTAAACGGATGTTTGGTTCTCCAGATCCGTGCTCTTCAAAACTTGAAGTTTGGCTTCGATTCATCTTCACCTTAAACTTGAGACAACAAGTATGGGATGTGAGAAGTTTCGATAGAAAAAAGTTGCATATATTTCTTTCAGTGTATTCTTCATTAAATTTCTTGTTTTTGTATAAGCTTTTAAATTGCGTACAAAGATCCACAGTATTGGACAAAACATTTGCAACTTTTTCGATTTCCCATACAAAATGACCAACTTTGGTAAGCTATATCTCAGATATTTATGGACCGATTTGAATGAAATTTTGGCAGAACATCAGACATAACTTGAATTTGAATTATTTTTGAGTGATTTTTCCAATCACAAGTTCAAAAGCAGTAACGGTTTGACTAAAGTGAATTTTTGACGATTTTTTTATAAATGACATAACTAAACATATTGAAGGAAAAGCTTCATGGTATCTTCAGCAAAATTATATATTTTAACGAGATAACCAAGTTTGCTGAAGACAGTTTTTGTGTAGGGTCATCAGATTTTGAGGTAAATAATATTGAATTTTTCGTCGAAAATTACACTTTAGTTAAACCATTATTACTTATAAACTCGTGATTGGAAAAATTATTGAAAAAAATATGTTAAACTTCAAGTTATATCTGATGTTCTATGAAAATTTCATTCGAATCGGTCGATGAATAACTGAGATCTAGCTAACCAAAATATGTCATTTTGTAAGAAAAATCGAAAAAGTTGCAAATGTTTTGTCCAATACTGTATATAAAATATAACGATCATGCAATATATTTCATTCAATGTACACCATGTGTTTGTGCTGAACTTTTCATTTTTCTTCAAAAGCCCAAACTGGACACTACAAAACATCTTGTTCTGATGTTCCAGGAATATCTTAGAAGACGTGTTAACAATGGAATAATATACAAGAAAATCAAGCCATATTTTCGATTATTGGTCACCTAATCGCTCATAGTGTGGGAACTGCCCTTCAAGGATAATAAAAACACTACAGGAATACAAAACAATTTTAAAATCTTTATTACATTGAATTAATTGCGTCATGCGAAACGTCTTCGATCATTATTTTGATATAATAAAAATCTACTTCTGCCATAGATTTCCATCCAGAATAAGTCGAAATTACATATTAGAAATCGTGCTCGATAGTATTTGATTTGATTTATATTCGGCATATGATTTCAATATTTCCCATTCAGTATTTTCCATGGGAATATCGAACATTTTGTCTCTATAATAACTTCTGAAAAGTGCCTATGAGTTTTTGAATGCAATTTATTTGATAAAAAAATCAAGCTCCGTAACGGTTGATTTAAAAGAAAATCGTTCAATGAAGAAGTTGTAGGGAACCATTTGGGCAACATCAAAAAAATATACACTAGTAAAATAATAAATAGACCATTTTTATAAGTTATTCGGGACTCTTAATCAAAAACAATAAGTCAGTATAGATCAATATGACCTATACTCCCGAAAAACTATTGTTCTTAATGGAGAATCACGAATAATCAATGTAAATGGCGTATTGTATTACAGCTATTAAATTTTAGCATCAAACTTCAAATAACTCAGAAATGACTACACCTAGAGAAGTATTCATGGTAATCATTGTGATTCAGAATAATTTCTGGATACATACTTGATCATCAGAATTTATTTATATTAACAAAAATTCAGATTTTTTAAGTCCACCAGACATTGTTCCAAGAAAAACTTTTTTATTGCTATTATTTTTTTGTGAAAACACATTCAAATTTGTTCAGGGATTTTTTCAGAAACTCTTGGAGTTATTGCAACTGGCATTCATTCAGAATCTGCAGAAGCAACTACTCTAAGGATTTTTTTCCAGTGCTCCCTCGAAGAATCCTAAAGGGCTTTTTATCACAAAATTTCAATTACCCCAAAAAATTTGTTTAAGATTTTTTCAAACATTCCTTAACAAACTATTAAAGGGAGTCTTCAAAAATTGTTTTTTGTTACTTAAAGTATACCCCTTGAGATTCCACTGAGAATTATTTGTCTGGTATTTCTCTAGTGAGTATTCCACAGATGATTGGTATTTTTTTGGGGTTTTCTTCAATTTTTCAGGCTTCAGCAATATATGTAACAAATACCTTCAGAAACTCTTTAGTAGTTCCACCAGACTTTTTGTAGAAAAAAATCATGAAAATATTTTTTTTATGTTCTTCTAAGAAGATCACCAGTTGCTCAAAAAAAATCTTTCAGGAAAGAAGGGAATTTACATAGAGTCCCTGAAATATATTTTCACTTTTATGTAAGTTCAAGAGTTCCTACAGAAAGTTATGTTTTTCGATTCTTAAAGTTGGCAAAACAAATTACCCGAAAATTTCAAGTATTTGTTTGTTTCACTCACAAGACGTGACGCGAGACTGGACACAACACTTATTGTTCTTACAAATATAAAAAAGGATTTAAACATTTACCTTTTTCGTCGACCAGTTTCGGGCTCGATGTTGCCCATCTACAGGACGATGTCCAACTGATTACATAGAAGGGAACAAAACAGCTTCGTACTTTCTTCAGTACACGTCAGAAAGAGATAAAACTATTTGAATTCCAGTTTCGTCAAGTGAAAAAGTGGCGAACTTATCGGGGCATCGTCGTCATTCATCAAAGGTTGTTCGGCATTGGAGATGAACATAGATTCCCAAGAATTTAAATGGGAAACTTTTCGGATGCTCTTTTTAAGCTTCGCCTTGTCCCAGTCTATAATGTGTTTGACGAAACTGGATTTACTAGTTATCCGTCGTATATGTATTACCCGGTAGGCTCTGAAGTAGGCTATGACTTGAAGAAAACCATCATATTAGCTTAGCTTAGCTTAGACTGACTACACATATCAATGGTTGCTATTCCGTTATTGACCGAAGTCAGTGAAAATGCACAAAGTATCAACTAGAAGATCGGCTGGGATTGGCCATAATCTTCTTCAGTGTGCACAATTCAGTGCCTCTATTTATACATGGTCAATAACGGCGCCGGCCACGTCCTTGCAATCAGGTGGGATTGGGGGAAGGAATGTTAGTGTGTAACCTTTGCTATTTGGAGACCGTGTTTGCCTCTGCATCTCCACAAATGTTACTGGGAGGGATGTTTGTTAATGGGGAGGATCGTTTGATTACTGGATTCACTTTGATAAACGATTAGACCATGATAAATTATTATTAGTGAGAAATAAACATGCTTATATGTAAATATAATATTTTCATTTGATATGAACAATATCTATGTAGAGAAAAATTATGCCGACAGTTGACGTGACGAACCTTTCAAAGTTTGTTGAATAAAGTGAACCTTTCGCAAGTCTACACTCGTAGTGTCGAACCATTCAAAGTATTTTTAATTACAAAAATAAAGATAAAAGGAAAAAGGTGTTTAAAAAAAATAGACATAAATAATTTATAAATCAGAGTTTATGTCGACACTAACAGTGACGAACCTTTCATATTTTTTTTTTTTGGAAAATCATATTTACGTCTCACCGTTGTAACGATTAAAGGTGCAGTCATACATATTTTATAGATTAGAAATAGTAGCATGAATCGAGCTCACCAATTGATCCGTCATCCTTGAGCAGCAACAATCCACTTTCAGTTTCACTCGTTTGCTCGGCTATATAAAACCACTCAGAGAAAATAGGCGCGCCCCCCGAGAGGGAAAACAACTGACGACTGCTCGGACTTTCTTGACGCACTGCCTCTAACGCGGCACTTTTTCCCTTTACTCGACCGACGCGCGACATGTTTGATCCTGCCCTCATCGCCGGCCTTCGGAGGAACAAGCGTCAAGGTCGAAGGATCAAACACAACTAAAGGATCACGCCACTTTTTCACTTTCACTCGACCGACGTGCGACATGTTTGATCCTGCCCTCATCGCCGGCCTTCGGAGGAACAAGCGTCAAGGTCGAAGGATCAAACGCAACTCCTTGAAGAAAACCATCATATTATGTATCTAAACTAGGTATAGTCATAATTTAATACCCTTTTTTGTAGAAACTTAAAATTTAAGAGCTATTAGGTACACCTCTTCGCTCTTCCTCTTATGTAGAAACTTTTTGCCCCTCCTTTGACAGAAATCATGACTACTTCCATGTGTGTGGTCACAAACTGAACAGGATGGAGCAAATGGTCAGTGCTGAAATACCGAGCGTCTCCATTAGCGGAATTCAATTTTTAGGAAAGGGAACCGTTTCATCGACATTACGTGGCTATGCTGAATTCGCATGCTATGCTAACTAACCAACTGCATCCACCACAAGAGTGTCTCCCATCCAAAATGAGACAACCATAACGACAATAGCTTTTTCAGTGATGATATGCATTAATGACAGCACCACAAATTGCGACGAAACGGAATGCGACCGACATGAGGAAGCACAATCACGATTATGAAACCGGCGTCGACACGTACCTACATACCTACACTCCCGTGCAAAAGTTTGGGAACACCACCTTAAAAAGCTACCAAGGTATTTTTATCTGTGTGAATACACGTCTAATAGAAACTCTCTTTGGCTCATTCAAAGGCAATGACTTAATCTTACTTCGTTGGTATTTTTGACAACATTTCAGTATGAAGTATCGTGCCAAACTTTAAGGTCACTAGAACTTGCTTAAAACACGAACATATTGAGATTGATCGTAAAATGGAGATGAGGGATTCCACGGAGGCATGCAAGTCGATTCTGATCGACCATTTCAAAAATATCTGAAACTTTGCACAGTTTTTCAGTTCCATCTAAATCGTCATTTTCCGATATCAAATCTTCAAGTTGAGTCACGACTAACTTTTCAAAAGGGTGTATGTGAAAATGGTTCAAAAATATTCAAAAAGCTGCACAGCAAAAACGGTTCGTTCGATTGTTAGACAACTAAAGAAACAAAGTTAGACAACTAAATAAAGATTCCAAAAAAAATACACACAGTAAAAAAAAACTCAAATATCTCAAAACCCTATCGGAATACCAACGTAATTTTTTGAGGGAAAACGGTCCATTATATTAGCTATCTACCATAAAAATTTGGTGATGGTAAGCCAATAAACAAAAAAGTTATGACATTTCAAATATTTCACAAATTTGACACTTAGTGAAAAAACATTTTTTTTTTCATTGTTAATTTTTTTTTAGGACCGCAGTTTGTTGCTGAAATTTTTGTTAAGGGTACCACATGAGGCTAACAAGTTGTTTTCATGATATTTTATTTAATTATTCATAACTATTATAGCATCTATTAGAAAGTTAGACGCGATCCAGTGTTGTGATCTAAAGTCTTGATAGTGTCATATTTTTTATTGTACGTAACTGAAGAAAAATTCTCTCAATAGTGTTGAAACCTTTTGATAAAAGAAATCTAATATTGAAGACAAAAGCTACAAAAAAAATTTCTATACAGGTATACGACTAGTTTACCTGCAAAAAGTTTACTTCGTAGAGAACAAGGCGGGTCTATACCCAGGTGATCTAGTATACGTAAAGCAGGTCGGTTTTCTCGGCGCTGGTTTTCTCCACAAAGTTAAAATCTGATTACACCTGGGTATATACCCGCCTTGGTAGAGAATAGACTTTGTTAATCATATTTGGGAGAAAGCGAGTAACTTCAACAACATCAAAAACATGATAGGTACATACCATGAACATACTCACGAAAAAGCTAAAAATATACTACCACTATGTATGTATGTATGTAGGTAGCCACCATCCTAGCTTGAGTCTTGCTCTGCATGCGGTTCCACTTAACAGTACTGTCAATTTTCATTATCAATCTGAATTCAACATACCATTGTATGAAGGGCCAAAATGGGGTGTGGCGGACCCGTAAGCAGAGACACTTACGCGAAACCCGCGGGAAATAGAGAATCTCCTTCCAATAATATGATCCAACGGAAAGTATAATGAAATTTGCAATACCTGTCAAGTTATCCACGGGATGGTTTGTTATAAGAAGGGCGCGTCAAATCCATTACAACTGTTGGGATAGAAGAACCCATCTACAAGGATGTTACGGTTACTTCAACCCTTGACTCCGGCTGGCACTCCACTCCATTGTCCAGCTGTAACTTCAATGATGCCCTGATGCACCCTCCCAATATTACCCATGTTATATGATTCGTTATGTAATAAATTTAATACAATAATTTAATATATAAAAAATATATGATATCATGGTATAACTCGACGGTTTGACCTAGAATCGATGAATTAAAGATGATTAATATTAAATACATAATAACAGATTGTTCCAACAAGCCTAAAAAATACAAAGACAATGTATGTATGTATGTAGAGAGCCACCATCCTAGCTTGAGTCTTGCTCTGCATGCGGTACCACTGGATAGTATAGGATAGATAGGATTTAATTTTCATTATTAATTTGAATTCATAATATCGTTGTATAAAGGAACAAAAATCCAAAATATAATAGTATCCATAAATAAGAAATTATGCAGCAACTTGAAAGTTTGTCCTAGAATCCCTAAAAAAATTACTTTCATACTTGACTTAACAATAGAATTCAACAGTCATGAAAATATTTATTTTCGGCGATTTTGATTTTAAAACCATGTGTTTCTCTTACTGACATATCCTGAAAACTAAATTGATTAGAGATGTATGAATATAAATTGCAGCTCACTTCCGGCGGTCAGCCGAACTGTGTTTAAATCTGGAAAACAATCGAAATAATGGTAATAATGGTTTAAATTATAAGCAAACTTATTCAAACGATGAGACTTTAATTTTCATAATTGATTAGGATTTTCTGCAGATGATTAACTTAAATGGCTTTATCTGCTTAAAATTATTGAATTAAATTGTTGAACATTTCTTTCGTTCATTTAAGATATGAGGACAATAGTATAAAATCATATAGAAATAAGACAGTCGAGTGTAGATCAAACGCATTTACGATACAAGTTTATCCATTAGGTAATTTCTCCTGAAATCACGAATGCTGAAGATTTTTTCTGAAGTCTTTATGAAGCTGTTAATCAAACAATGGAAATTATATTTGCACATCCCTACATCGAAAAGTCTGGAGTTCTGAGCGTGTATGTTCCTTGCGTTCCAGGCTTCAACGAATATCTAATACTAACGAGAATCAAAGAAAAAAGGCACATATTGTCGAACTTTCAAAGAAAAAGTCACACTTTCATAAAGTTCTACACAGAGTGTAACCCAGCTCCTACTAAGTAGATCTCCATATGATACTACACTTCACTCCTTGACTGTTTGTCAGCTGAAAACGAGAAAAAATATTTTTATACAGTCCTCAAGAAAACATAATTAAGAACTAGATATTAAATTTTGAAAGAGTAGATATAATTCAGGCCCCAGGTAGAAATTTATTGGCGTGCAAAAAACCGACGAATATGGTTATAAGCTTTTCAGCTATACGCTGCTAGAGGTATCTGGTGGTGGGAAACAGAGGTTTAAAGCATGACGGAATGAAAGATGAAAACTGTTTTCCAGCGGCGCCAGTTGCGATTGGTTTTAATTCTTTTAACTCTACATGGAGGACAATTTAAACATCAACATAATCAATTTAAATGAATATCAGAGGACGCAGAATAAACCAAATCTGATTTTAGTTGATTTACGTCGCAACATGAAACATTCTCACCGAATCTATTGATGCCGTTCTGAAGCATGGAAATCCCTTTGCTAATCCATCTTCAATCAGCAAATGAGATTTTTTTTCCTTTTCACCACTACACTGACACATACTGCTCCGCACACCAACACATTTTTCAACATTTTCTTCGATTCTTCGGACACCATTTGAAATTATTTTGCACATTTTTTCACCGTACACCACAACTCTAATTCAGTCTATATATTTTTTTAAAACATTCCTTTTTACATGAACTTTACAATTTTGGTAATCTTCACTTCAAGACCAGCAGAATGAACAAAAAATATACATTAAATAGAACATTTATCGCAGAGAAATTGAATATTTTAAGTTCACTTCGCGAAACGGTTCCTCAGTGGCTATAAGTGTTGCCAAACTTGTGGAGCTAAAAATATACTACCACTATGGTTATAAAAGATTTAATTGTAAACTTTTTCTTCGGTCAAGCAAACGACACCTAACTAGTCAGTAAAAACTTAAAAGTGATTTTGTTTATTAAAATCTAACGAGCAACATGTGTAGTTGCTTTCTCAACTGTTGCAGGCCGTTTGCAGAAAAAAAGTGTTCGAAAGAGCTACGACATCTCACCGAAAGCACCATAGATAAACTGAAAGCGGCTGGTTATGCTCCAATGTCTACATTGAATACAAATTTACGCATTTGTACGTCCTGCCGTTTAAACGTTGACAAACGGGCAATCTGTACATCATCGGTGGATCAGGTTGCAGGAAGTTGGAAAGCAACAACAACTGAGGAATTACTAGATGCATCGACAACAACTGAGGAGTTACCAGAAGTACCAAGTGCAGATAGTCTTGCCACGGTACCATCAGCGACATCTGTTTCAACAAATCAATCAGAAGATGAGTGCATCCAGAAGGTCAACATCGAACGCTTCAACGAAGGGATAGCTGGAATAAAAGTGACTCCGATTAAATGGACGAAGATGGGTTACGTCAATTATCCCGAGAAAAAATACCGTGAAATCAACGAAGCTGTCCGAAGAAACCTCTTCAAATAAGGACCTGAGGATGTGGAAAATACAGACTACGATGAGGTAATTATGAATATGAAGGAAAGGTTCTCGAATCTAGCCACGACAAGGAAAGAAAAATTATTGATTTTGTCGATGCTGCCAAGCTCGTGGTCTATTCAAGACGCCATTGATGAGTTCAAAATCAATAGAAATACAGCAAAAGAGGCAAAACAATTCAAAAATAACTGTCTTGCAACCAAAAATGCTAGGTCGAGTACTTCATTAACAGATGAGACAAAAGAAAAATTAATTCAATATTTTGAAGACGATGAAGTAAGTAGAGCTATGCCTGGCCAAAAAGATTATGTATCTGTAAAAAAAGATGGAAAGCGTCAAGCAATCCAAAAACGATTAATGATGACTACTTTGAAAGAAGCGTATACACGCTTCAAGGAAATTAACGAAAATATTAAGGTAGATTTTTCCTCATTTGCAAGCCTTCGTCCAAGGCAATGCAAGCTTCTATCCAATTCAGGAACACATAATGTTTGTGTGTGCACAACACACGAAAATATTAACCTAATCTTACATAGTTTGAAAATAATCAATTTATCAAAGGATATTAAAATGTTAACTGGTAGTCTTTTGTGTGAAAATACAACATCAAATTGCTATCTACGATCTTGTTCGGATTGTCCAGATTCTTCATCATTGGAAAATACTTTATTCGCTGAGTTTGAAGAAAATTATATTGATCAGTTATCATTTGAGCAATGGGTGACCACGGATAGGTGTGACCTAGAAACTATTGTAAAACCTGTAGATGAGTTTGTGTCATTTTTTTGCTTGAAATTAGAAAGTTTAATTCCTCACGACTTTATTAAAACAGAGCAATCCCGCTTTTTAAAAAATACGAAAAATACATTAAAAGATGGTGAATTTTTAGTCATTTGTGATTTTTCTGAAAACTATAGCTTTGTATTGCAAGATGAAGTGCAGTCCCATCACTGGAACGTACAACAAGCTACAATTCATCCATTCGTTATTTATTTCAATGGAAGTACGCAAATTGAACATTTTAGTTTTATTGTAATTTCCGAAGATTTAAGACACGACTCAGTATCTGTAAATTTGTTCATTGCCAAAATGATTAACTTTTTACGCGTTGATAAGGATAAAGAAATCAGAAAGATATATTTCATGTCTGATGGAGCAGCATCGCAGTACAAAAACCGTAAGAATTTTTCGAGCCTATGTAAATTTAAATCAAAGTACGGAATTGATGCAGAATGGCATTTCTTTGCTACGTCACATGGCAAAGGTCCTTGTGATGCTATTGGAGGAACCATAAAGCGCATGGCCACAAGAGCAAGTTTAGCCAAAGAACGTGAGCATCCAATTAAAACAGCAAAAGAACTATTTGATTGGGCGAATCGCAGAAAAGAAGAAGATTTAACAAAATTATCATTTTGTTTTACTACTACTGAAGAGTACGAATTAACGGCATCAGAGCTCAGCGAGCAAAATAATAACGCGAATACGATAAAAGGAACCCAAAAATTTCACTGTTTCATTCCATTGTCAGAAAATAAAATTAAAGCAAAACTATACTCGAACTGTACTGATAATGATGCAAAAGTGTTCGATATTGTAAAAAAAATTGAATAACAATAAATAAATAAATAAGTAATCATAAAATGATTTCATGATCTCATAACGCATACCCAAATCCAAAACTTTTAAAGTTTATATATAATATTTAGAAACTCATCGATCATACTCTAAAAAAAGAATATCCCGGTAAAAAAAAATTTCATTTTCGTGTAATCTGTTAATTCATTTTAATTTATGCATATATACATATACATATAATATTTATACATATACATAATATTTATACATATAATATACATAATACTAATGAATACATGAAAACGACAAGGCAATAAAATCAGCAACAAACTGCGGTTCCCGTAATAATTTACACCGAAAAAAAAATTTTTTTTCTACTAAATGTGAAAATTGTGACATGTTTGAAATGTCATAACTTTTTTGTTTATTGGTTTACCATCACCAAATTTTTATGGTAGATAGCTAATATAATGGACCGTTTTCCCTCAAAAAATTACGTTGGTATTCCGATAGGGTTTTGAGATATTTGAGTTTTTGTGACAAAAATGATGTTTTTTAATGAAAAAAAAAAAAAAATTACTGTGTGTATTTTTTTTGGAATCTTTATTTAGTTGTCTAACTTTGTTTCTTTAGTTGTCTAACAATCGAACGAACCGTTTTTGCTGTGCAGCTTTTTGAATTTTTTTGAACCATTTTCACATACACCCTTTTGAAAAGTTAGTCGTGACTCAACTTGAAGATTTGATACCGGAAAATGACGATTTAGATGGAACTGGAAAACTGTGCAAAGTTTCAGTTCAATAGAAAAAAATGAATTAAAAAATTTACCAAATTTTGGTGCTGTTGCTTGGAATCACTCAGATACAAAAAAAATGATTTGCATGCCTAGAGCACTCGCATAAAAGAGTCGTGGGTTCGAATCCCACCTGATCTTGTGGATTTTTTTATAATGTCACTCATAACTTATCCATATTTACCACACCTAATTAGCTAAACATTTTAATTCTCGCATACTCTGAGATAACGCCCTAAAAGCCATTGGTAGCCACATGTGTAGATCGTTGTTTCTGAGCAAAAGAAAGAATAAGCATCCAAACCTACATCACGGGCAGGTAGCTAATGATCCTTTCTTTCCCATAGCGTTGTTCAATAACATGAAAATCCTTTCAAATGCTAAGAAACAACGAGCTACACACATAGTTACCAATGGCTTTTAGGGCGAGATCAGAAGTTATGCGAGAATTCACTTTTGTAAGTTTTCAAAGGCGTGCCCCAAAACACATGCACGGAAGTGCACATATGAGGGTCGAAACAGACAGAAGCTGAAGATGACGTGAACAACATGAGATGGGTTGTGGAAAAGTGATGATCAGCTTTTTCATTACAAATGTGGAAAGGTAGAGGCTGGAACAGTTCCTCTGCCTGATTCGCTCCAATTGCAGGATACAGGCATACCTACCATTGTGCATCGCAAACTTTCTCCCGCGTAAATGCTATTCCTTCTTCGTCTAGTTCTTTTTTCCTTCTTTATGATTGAGATTTTCAGCACTAGGCTCATCTGAACTCTTTTTGTTTCTGGCGTTGCGTCCCAACTAGGACGATACCTGCTTCTCAGCTAAGTGTTATCATGGGCACTTTCACAGTTATTAACTGAGAGCTTTCTTTGCCAAAGCGACCATTTTTTTTTGTATTCGTATATCCTGATGATGTCCCGGGAAGTCAAGAATGATTCCAAAACGAAAATAACCTGGACCAACCGAGAATCGAACCCAGGCACCTTCAGCGTGGCTTTGCTTTGAAGCCACGGACTCTAACCACTCGGCTAAGAAAGGCCTAATCCTGTTCCTGAAGTCATTGAAAAAGTGCTCTGCGGGCGGATATCAACCCTCAGAGCGGCACTTTGGAATTATGTGACTCCGAGACGATGAAGGATAGATTAAAAGCGGATTGCTTTTGTCTTTCTCATCTGGTGGAGCTGTTCGAGGAAAATGACTTTCGCCTTCGTCTTGGCAGCGCGCCAGCTTTAATTCATCAAACTGAGTAAAAGAATCTGACCGAATAATGGAACGGAAGTAATTATGGTTTGTGAATCACATTGCGATAGAAAGGGAATGATGCGTTCTTGGGATATTGTGCAGTTTGTGATAATTATTATCAGCCCTCGGATTGCTGTAACTGAGTGATATTTTACGTTATAGGAATCATGCCTTATTTTCGGGGCCTTCCTTAGCTTTGTGGTGGTAAAGCAGCGAAACCACGTGAAATTTAGTACCCGGTACTGTTCAAGATATGTTTTATGAGTTTGTTTTACTCCTCTAGAATGTCAATCATCTAACAGGAAAGCTTCATATAATGTTCTGATCAAGGCTGAATTAAAAGGCCTGCATCGCATGGCCTAGTCCTGAGCAAATGGATTTCAATTTCACTAAACAGTAAGCGTCCATACATTCTCCTATTGAAAATACCTGCGATATGTCACTTAGACGATGACATATTTCCAGAGCCGTAGCGTGGCCTTCTGGCTCCCTTGGCGAACCGCCATTTGAGCGCCTCCATTTTCAAACTTCTTGCTTTACAGGTTAACGTTATGTTCAAAAAAATTTCAAGGATTCTAGAGCATTTTCTGTAAGAATTGTCCATCGAAATTAAAAAAAAAAGTGTCGTGATAAAGCTCAAGTAATACTTGAACATTCGTTTACATTGGTAACACTTGTACAAGAAGGCATACCAAATATTTCAAATCTCGTTTAAAGGTGAACTGTCTAAGCAAATTGCTCAAAGTTCTTAAAGATTTTGAAAAAAAAAAAATGCAAACAAGATTACTGTTTATATAGCTAGAGATGCGTTTGAGAAAACTACTTGATTTACTGCCTAGAACATCGCGTCGCATCTTGTATAAGCTTTTGTTAAATTTTCAGTGAAGTTCATATTCATTGAAATCTTATATCGGACATTGCTTAAGTTGTTAGTACATTGTATGTATGTATGTATGTATGTACAATCCACCGCCCACTGACCGGCAGTGCTTTTATGGAAAAAATTTGTCTGCATATATTTGTTGATAACATTAAATATCTCTATAGATGCAAACAACTTTAGCCCTGGAGATGAAAGGTGATAGCTCTACTACAATTCCAACGACCCATTTCTAGAATGGCTGTTCATACACACACATTCTGAGGTCATTTTCATCACAGCAAGCCCCGCATGAAAACACCCAGATATATGGACATCTGAAATGAGTTCACACTTCCCGAATCGAAAAAGATTTTCGACTCTGGCACGTATTTAGTGATTTCAAAAGATTATATAGCTCAGAACGATCTCACCAGTTAATATTCTTGTTTTTACTATGGAAACCGGATTACTGCTTTACAATAACTGCAACTGCAAACAACACACTCGAAGCAACAAAACACTAAGGGTATGCGATATGGATTTTTTCCATGTCGATACGAAACGAAACGATACGCGGAATATCTTGCGCTGATAATGACGAAACGAAACGAAATTTAAAAATGTTTCGTGTAACTCGATACGAAATCAAATATCTCACGGAATTTTTCGAAACGAAACGAAATTTTTGAATTTGTTTCGCGGAATACACGTTTAAGTTTTTTTTTTCTTGTCAAAAGCTAGAAATTTGACAATAGGCATAAAAACGTCTTTTTCAATCCTCTACCAGCGTTAAAAACTCTTGCTCAGCGGAATCCTTACATGTTCTGGTAAAACTCTTTTCTGTTTGTTTGAAATCTTCTTAATAACTTTATAAGGTTTCATTTCAACATATCTGACACTCACACAAGGCAATGAGTGGGTTTAATTTAAATGTAGCAACTAAGAAGTGGGTCGAAAAGCAGTTACAAACATTTAAAACAATCTCAAAAATATTGAGAAGAGTCCAAAATTAATTTGATTTTTAGAAACGCCTTAGAATTTTTTTAATCATGTGGATATGCTGATATAGGACCATAAAACATGGAATAATGATATTCATTTTTTTGCTGTACTTATGCTTTGTGGCTTGAATGAATGTGATTGGGGACACAAGTCGATCAGTGATCATGAAAACACTAAACTGAGAAGCAGACTTTTTCCCAGTTGGAACACAACGCAAGAAAGAAGAAGAAAAATAAGTAGAACAGAGGAATCACTAGAATATTTGCTTTAAGCTAAGTATGCTGTTTCGCTCAAGAAAAGTAAAGAAATTCCTTGACTGAAAGGGTCAAGAAATTTCCTACAGAGAGCCCCCTTAGAAGTGACATTTCTTTTCAACTGCGTACTAAGATCAGAAAAAAAGTGATTTTCTTGACCATTTCTTTTCCACGCATCGAGATAGGCGATTCCTTTTCTTGTCAGTAGCAAACCGGCCTTTAGTATTTGCTGGAGTATTGAATTAAATTAAATTTTAAAAAATCCATCAACACATACCTAAGAAATCAATCAACATAAATTAAAAAGAACTGCAAAAGTAATAAACTCCAAGAGACATTGCGACAGCAACTTAACCAGGATTGCCTGTTGGGGTAATTTAGAAGTTCTTAATAAATTTTCTGGAAAAGCCTTGCATAAACTGTGAATTAATTCCTTGGAGGGATCAAGTCTGGATGAATGCAAACTTTTAAAGTGAACCTTGTAGAAAATACTGAAGGTGTTTCTATTATTTTGTAGAGGAAATACTGGAGAAATGATCCTATTCCAAAATCTGTGAAGGAATTTCTGGAAAAAATAAGGATTGTTGGTATTATCTCATTTTCAGATTCTTTGTTTAAAACTGACTACAAAATCACATTTTCACTGAATTTTAAGCCTCGAGAGTATTTTATAAAATATTTGAAAATTTCGAAAAAAAAAAGTTTTGAACCTGGACTACATAGCATAGAGGAACCGCAAATAAGATTGACAAGTTCACCCATGTTCGTTCAGACAATCCGTCTTTCAATGAGCTAAATTTAATGTTTGGCTTTTTTTTTCTCGAGATCTATATGTGCGAAAATTGAAAAAAAAATTGTTGCACTTTTTTATTGTGAAATACCGTAAATTTGGGTAAAATTGATCACTGTGTCACACGATTTTATTTCCCTCTAATAGAGCACAGAAATCAATGCAACCTATGTAAATGAACGTTGTTTGTCTTAACTATTGTCGAATTGCATGTTGTGAAGCTTTTTGCGTTAAGGAATATTTATTTCTATGAAAATAAATGAAAATTCCATAATCGTGTTCTGTGTGGTATTGGCAGACATCAATAAACTTATAGTTTTAAGCAAGGACTTGGACATGGTGTCAACCTCAAAATTTGTAAGGATGCTTGAAATATATCCCCAAAACGAATTTTATCATCAAAATTCGTACCAATTAGTTCATTTTCTTGTAATAATTGAATTTTTTATTGATATCAGAAGATTCCTTCAGAAATTGCCTACATTTAGGCGTTTTCTGCGGTATTGTTGAAAATTAAGTGTTTATTATTTTCATAAATTATGCATTGTTAAGAATTTGGCAAGCATATTTGGATTCAGGAGGCTCAAATTAAATAAGTAAAGTTGTTTTCAAAACTAACAATAATGGTTTTGACAGATGATCAAGTTCACCCCGAAATGGAATTCCTTGATTTTTTATTTTCGAGACGATTTTCAGCACTAAAATCACAACTGTATGAAAATTTGAGTATATGAATCAATGAGGCTCACTGTCATACTTGTTTTCTTGCATAAAGTTGTTTTGGTATTGGCAACATCATAGAAAACAGACATGGAAAACATTGAAAAGTGATCAATTTCACTCGAAATTACGGTACCCTAGGTACCCCACCAAACTTGAATCTAAATCCGGAACCAATTTTGATTGTGCTTGCAATGCATGAATCAAATTTATAACTGATTTGTGATTTTTACTAAAATAAATCATCAAAATCGATCGAAAGATGGCGAAACTGGAGAATTTTGAAACTTGATGTCGGTATTGAAAAGGTTAAGACCTTTGCCTTGCGGCATTTGGCTTCCAATACTTGTAATGATAGATTATCAATATTCGCATTTCTTGGGGGTCGTGAGGAAATTATGTCACGTTATAAGAGGAGAGAGGAGTTGGTGGTGTGGTACAGCGTGAATAAACCTACATTCATTTTTCGATATAAAATAATGTATGCATCTTCCTTGTTTAAGGTGAATATAAATCGAAGGCATACCTCAGAATTTCAAGAGCACAAATCTAACGAACCCGACAGCGGTTTAAGCTGAACACTTGATCGATTGGCCATCGAGTAACCAATCGATAGATTTTTCAGCTTGAATGGACGTCTGGTTCTTTAGATTTGTGCTCTTGAAGATTTGAGGTTTGGCTTTGGATCACCCAAATCAACGCGATTTTTTACGGCGACAGCGACAAACAATCGCTGCGATTTCGCTGCTACATGTAGAGTTTTATGACACAACAACGAAATCGCGGAGAGCCTTAACTCATTGATGCGTGCTATTAGTTTTCTCTTCTATTCTCCCGCTGTTCTTATGCAGAGTTAAAAGTGACGTCATAGCGGGAAAGCAAGAGAGAAAACTAATGCGCGCATCAATAATCTGCACCACCTGAGCAAATCCAGAACATCAGGGACTCACGCTCCGCAGCTTTTTTTGACATTTGTGTACAAACAATTTTTGCGATATATTAACGGATTTGCTCAAAAGGACACGTGATGTTCCCCGGAGAAAACCGTGGTTTTGCTCTCTTCATTTTTATGGAAGATAAGATTGCGGTAGTTCATCAAACGCAGTTGTTCCTTTCCTGGGCTATTCGCCGCGAGGAATTTAGGGCAAATGGGCGTTTTTGGAAACTTTACAATGGCAGTGCAGTTTATCATATCCTGTGGACCAGTCAATACTACAGTCATCCCACAGTTATGGTTAGCACACAGATATGGATCAAAGTTGAATCAACCGGAGAATATCTCATCAAATAGAGTAGCAATTCTTCTGTCGGGTGTGGGATCACTGCGTCCATTTTTTAGGACTATTGTGATATACCCTATTACTCTATGTACACAATGTTTTCCAGTAGCAAATGTGCCTCCGGAATACTTTGCGCATTTGACTGAACTTTGAACCATCTGCCATTGATGGGCAGAAGTCCTAGGTTGCAGTGTTGTAGTTCCCCCAATCTGGCGTGATCAGCCTAATAAAGCTAACCACCTCCCTGGGGGATGCGTTCCAAATATCAGCTGGCTGTAAGTAGTGCTTGCCAAATATTTTGAACCTACGATGGATGTGTGCACTGCAAGAGCAGAGAAGGTGTTGTGAGGTTTCGTCCGTCTCGTCACAGAAACGGCAATTTGTGTTTTGGACGACACCGATCTTGTATAAGTGGTATCTGCTTGGGCAGTGACCAGTTATTAGACCGATGTATGTTCTGAGATCCCTTTTGTTGAGACCTATAAGTTTTTGTGTTTGTGTCGTGTTTATTGTTACGAACCTTTTGGACTGATTCGCATTGGAAACTGTATTCCAATTTGATTGAATTTGACCGAACAACCAGTTGTTCAATTCCGTGTTTAGTGCAGAGTTTGAAATGCCAAGGAATGGCTCTGGACCAATGAACATATTGGTTGATCCATTCCTTGCTAGCTGATCGGCAATTTCGTTACCCTCTAGACCCGTATGTCCTGGGATCCAATATAGTTTAACTCGATTGCGTTCAGCTAGGGATTTCAGTGCAAGAATGCATTCCCACACAAGTTTTGAGTTGCAAGTGAAAGCCTTCAAAGATTGAAGCGCTGCTTGACTATCAGAGAAAATACAGATGGTGGCATGTCTGTAATTTCTTTTCAGACACAGCTGCGCACATTCCTTGATTGCATAGACTTCTGCTTGAAATACTGTAGGCCACTGTCCAAGAGAGACAGAGATTTTGGTTTTCGGTCCGTATACTCCAGACCCTGTCAAATTATTCATTTTTGAACCATCTGTGTAGAATTTAATAGATCCCGGTGAAATGGTGGGTCCACCTCCTTCCCATTCCTCACGAGAAGGAAAGACCACCGTGAATGGCGAGTCATAGTTTACCACTTTTTCCATCCAGTCACTACATTTTTCAACAATAGGATTTATCGAAAATTCGTTTAATATACTGAGGTGACCTCTTAAGTCCCCTGACAGTAGGACTGTTGATCGTTTTAGCCGAAGAGCACTTTTCTCAGCATCCAGCTTTATGAATTGATCCAGCCGGGGCAGATTGAGTATAGCATCTAGGGCAAACGAGGGGGTACTACGAACTGCACCGGTTATGGCAATACAGGCAGTACGTTGAATTTTGTTCAGCTTAGCTCTAGCCGTAGCTTCCTTTGTCTTAGGCCACCAAACAAGGGACGCATAGGTTATTCTAGGCCGAACGATTGTTTTATAGATCCACATGATCATACTGGGTTTTAGACCCCATGTTTTACCACAGGTCTTTGAGCAAACCCAGAGTGAATTGAGACCTTTATTTATGATTGTTTGAAGATGGGTGTTCCAATTTAGTTTTGCGTCAAGTGTGATGCCAAGATACTTGACCTCATTTGAGTAAACTAATTGTATTTGGTTCAAGAAAAGAGGGTGGAGTTGTACCTTTCGTCTTTTTGTGAACGGTACAATTGTTGTTTTTGAAGGGTTTATTCCTAGTTTCTCTTTTTGACACCAGGAGAGTGTGTGATTGAGAGCAATTTGCATCCTTGATGAAATAACGCTGTCAAATTTGCCTCGTACAATAATGACTACGTCATCTGCGTATCCAACAACTTCAAAACCCCTTCTTTCTAAGCTATCTAGCAGTTCGTCCACCACTAATGACCACAATAAAGGAGATAGTACTCCCCCTTGAGGGCATCCCCTTGTAGCCATTACTGTAATGCGCGAATCACTCAGCTCAGATGAGATCTGTCGATTTGCTAGCATAGCATGTACCCAGGTTGCAATGCATGGGTCGAAGTTTCTCCTCAACATTGCCGAACCTATAGACGAATAAGAAGCGTTATCGAACGCGCCCTCAATATCAAGAAATGCTATAAGAGCGATTTCTTTTGCATTAAAGGTTTTCTCGATCTTGTTCACTAGCGTGTGCAGTGCTGAGACCGTTGATTTTCCGCTTTGATAAGCAAATTGGGATTTAGAAAGAGGCATAGTTTTCATAAATTTAGAATCTATATACTCGCATAATACCTTCTCCATGATTTTAAGCATTACCGAGGATAGGCTTATCGGTCGGAATGCTTTAGGGTTGGTTTTGTCCTTTTTTCCTGCTTTTGGAATAAAGACAACTCGAACTTGACGCCAATCATTTGGAATGTGTCCCAGAACTAAACTTGCCTTAAAAATCTCTACCATGTGTGGAATCAGTGTCTCTTCCTCTTTTTGGATAAGCGCTGGGAAGATTCCATCCATGCCAGCAGATTTGAATGGCTCGAAAGATCTCACTGCCCTAACAACCCTATCGCGAGTAAAAGCTTCTTTGGCAACCTTTATTGCGTCCCTTTTTGCTCCTGAGTCCCCTGATAGGAACCCGTGTGGAACTGAGACGTCAAGTCTGGCACCTTCAGCATTTAGACTCGTTTGTGGGATTGAATCAGGAAAGTGAACTCTTAGCATTTCACTCAGTGTTTCACGAGGTTCCACAGTGAGTGAACCGTCAGTCCTTTGAAGACTTCCCAAACCATTGGAGTGATCCTTCGAAAGAGTTTTATGAAGTCGAGCAGCTACGGGAGTTTTCTCAATGTTTTCACACATGAGAACCCATGATTTCCGTTTTGCTCGTCTCATTTCTTTGTTATACTCTGTCAGAGCCTTTCGGTATAGACTCCAATCAGAAGTGCGTTTGGCTCGGTTGAATTCCTTCCGAGCAGTTTTTCTGAGTTTATCAAGGTTGAAGTTCCACCATGGAACATCTCTGTTCGAACTAACTGTTTTGATCGGACAGCTCTCTTGATAAGCATTTAGAATTTTGTTTTTAATAGAACCCGAAGCTGCTTCTAACTGTATAATAGTCTGAATATTCGGCTCTATTATATAGTCTTCAGAACGGAGAATAGCTGAGTAGGTTTCCCAATCAGTTTTCTTGGGATCTTTAAACGACTTTTGAATCATTAGACCCCCTTCCCACTCGAAGACTATATGTTTATGGTCTGACATAGATATTTCATTAGAAACATGCCAGTTTTTTATTTTATCCGAGATGGATTGACTGCATAAAGTCAGATCAAGGACTTCTTGTCGTAAGATGTTTTCAAATGTAGGCTTATCACCGACATTGCATATGTCAATATTTTTGGAGGAAAGAAACTGCAAAAGATGCTCACCTCTGATATTTGTGTTTGTACTTCCCCATACAAGGTGATGAGCATTGGCGTCACAACCGATGACGAAGGGGATGTTGTGTTTTTGACTGTAAGAGACAAGAGCAGCCATCTCTGGAGGAGGAATGTCTTCTGCGTCGCCAGGGAAATACGCCGAAACCATAATGATCTCAGTACTGCCCCTAGCAGTAGAAACCTCCATCCTGACCGCCACGATGTCCCTTTTGATGAATTCTGTAATTGGAAAATATTTAGTATCATTGCGTATTAGAATAGCTGCTCTGGGAGAGAGCTGGCTGTCATCATATACCAACCTACACGAGTTTAGTTGAATACCTTGTATTCGAGTTTTGTTGACCCATGGCTCTTGAATCAGTGCCACGGAAAGGTGTTCTTTTGTGAATCTCCTGCAAAGCACATCTGTTGCGCACTGAGCATGATGGAGATTCACTTGGAGGATTTTAATCATTGCTGAGGCGTTCCGCATTTTCCGGACGTTTGCCGTCCTTCTTTGGATGTTGCGGATCATCAACTTTTGATTTTGGGGGATGTCTTAGATTTTGGTTTTTGTCCTTTCCCTTACCTAGGCCTGCTGGCTTATCCCCTGTGGTCAATTTTACACTTTTGACATTTCCACTGCCCTTATTGGGAGCCGTTGAGGTGACACCGCTTGGGCCAGGAAGTGAGGTCAAATATGCATCTTTTCCATCAGAGGAAGACAAGCTAGCCTGTATGGTGGGAGTTGGTTGTGGGATGCTACTAGAGGCCTCCTCAGATTTCTCTTGGGTCGGCTGTCCAGTTGGATTGTCATTGGAGTTTGGGGTTGTGCTCTTTACTTTCCTCAACTGTATTTCTCCAAAGCGGTAGTTGAGGATGAACTTGGATTGAATGAGTTTTTCCATGGACGGTCCATCTACATTAAAGACCCACACCACATGCTTGTTGTTAGGGGTGAGCCGTTGCATGACACGCCAGTTGTTGGTTATCAGATCGTTCTGACTCTCGATGAGAGCTTTGATACGATCATCGGTGTATTGTGCGCTTTGAGGGAAGAAGGCTCGAATCAGTTCTGGACGTTGAATCTTATCCTCATCCATTGCAACCAACTCAACGCCTTCCAGGGGATTTAATGCAGGTGTTATCTCCTTTACCCATTCCGCAGTCTCCTGATCCTTACAAATAAGAACCATATGGCCAGACTTGTAGATAAGGTTAGAGAACTTGGGCTTCATTGTCGCGTTCCGTTGTTGTTCAACCCGAAGCAGCAGTGCCTCCTGGAGAACGTCCAGCTGAGTCGTTGAAAGTTGGGTCGTGGGGAAGTCTTTTGGGATTATTCCGACTCTCCTGCGACTGGTAATTTCACCGTAGCTTAGACTAGTCTGTTTTTTATCTTCTGGTGGGGGTTTGTTGATCGTCGAGGCTGTTGAGCTGTTGGTTTCCTGTTGCCCAACGCGCTTTCTCGGATTCAGGTGTTGTTTCATCCGTTTCTGCTTATGTTCTTCTTCAGCATTTGTAGACTTGTCAAGGTCCTGCCGAGTGCGTTTCGAAGGAGTTGACACCATAGCCTCACCCCCCGTGATTCTGGATAGGGCCTCAGGGCGGCTTAAGCCACTTTGTCGGAGTGCTTTTAGCTGCTTCCTTTGGCTCCGAGTGATCTTTTTGGTGCCAGTAAGTTTTTGTTTGTTCGCGTCATTTGTTGGATGTTGATCGGTCTTCCCATCAATAGGACCCGAGGTGACGTTCGATCCTGTGATTGATGGCTGCGATCCTGTCAAGTTTATTGTGACTGTAATTCCATCCTCTTCGTCGTCCATTGGTTCAACCGAAGGATGGAGTCCTGGGTCGTTCGGGAGTGTCAGAGGGAGGTCGGTTTCCATGTTTTCATGCGAACTACTGAGAAGCTCATCTTCGGTCAGTCCAAGCTTACCAAAAGCATTCTCTGTTTCCGTTTCGTCCGACTGGGAGAGGCAGTCGTCACCTTTTTCGAACTGAGGGAGGCAGTCGACACCTTTTATTTTGGTTTGATTATTTGCACTCATTTTTTGGTCCCACGAGTCGCTGGGGAAAGACGGTCCGCTGCATCATTGCCCCGCCCTAATGCAGTAAGAGCTACATACTGGAGAGTTCGCCCTGGTGCTCTCCAGGCTCCGTTAGCGATTGAGCATATTTTAAACCCCCTCAACCATTCATCCATCAGCACGGGTCGCATCACACCTTGGGATTGGGGTTACCTGATTAGTAGATTTTTACTACAGGATCAGGCAATCCGTAGTGTTATTCTTAGCCAGTTGAGACAACCACTACCGACACTACACGGCTATCTAGGCTGCTTGGAAAAGAAGATAACATTGAATATTAACTTCTATGAACGACCAAGCAGCCAGAATGAGAGTAGCAATTACGCAGAACCCATTGTACCTACGCGAACCATAAATCTATACAGCATCGCAATCAACAATAACATGCTTAAACACATTTGTTCCATTCGTAGGAAATAAAATGTCATACATATGCCTAGAAGCGTTGATTCATATTTGTGGGGCATTGAAACCCATACCACAATTATGAATCTAAGATAAGACGAATCCTAAAGAAACGTCAAAACGTATGCTTTCACTAGCACACCATTCGTTTGCCTCGCAGATAATTTGCTGTTATAGTGTTCTGATCCATGATATGAGTCGGTTTGATCCATAATACGGACCCATTTTTGACTGTAGCTGCTAGGAGTAGAAGCGAACGCTTTGCTTTTTTTTTTGTTCGAAATTAAACTCGAATTTCGCGAAATTCCGTTTTATTCCGTTTGTTTTCAATTTTCCGTGGAAATATTTTAACAATTTGGCGAAACGAAACGAAATAGCAAAATACAAATTTCGCCAGTGCAAGTTCCGTGGAATTCCGCGGAATTTCGTTTCGAAGCGTATTTGACGGAATCATTCGGTATTTCGCATACCTTTACAAAACACTATTCAGCAAATTCTCAACCAATTCTTCTTTCAACATCCTATAGCAATTGATCGCGCCTCTTTCATTCAATACGAACCACGCGCACCGCAGAAAAAAAGAAAACGCTCACAAATACGCCAAACCTTGCTTCAGCCATTGCGAAACCCTGCCCAGAAAAACTCGCATAAATCGGGAAACAAAATGTTGCACTCGAAGACGCGAACAGGTAGAATTCCATGGCTTCTGTCTTCACAAAAAACTCGCTTTCCACTTCTACAAATTCACTATTCGACATGTTTATTAGATTTGAATTTTTCATTAAATCACTAAACACATTTTAGCATCACACAATTGTCTCCATATAATTTGCCGGGTGGCATAGCACCATCAGCCGAATCAACTTTTCACCACCCGAAACGTGACAGGAAATTTCAAACGCAGCCACCCGCGCGCAGAGCCTGCTGCGATCTTGCTTAAGTTGTTAGTACATTTGTTCAATATTAAAATAAAATCAATAAATCTCGTTAAGTTATGAATGAGTCATATTTTGTTGACTTGAAAACGAGGGACAAATGCAAAACATATTCAAAGCATTTCTCAATCAATTCCTTCAATAATAGAGAATTTATCGAATAGTTTTTCCTTGTATCAAGGAAACATATTTTTAAGAATTAGAGAAGTATAATCGCAATGAATTTGCGTACAAAAGATGACGTTTGTATTGTAGACTCCGGATTGAAGGAAGACGAGGTATTTGTAAGGAACAAAGTATATTTGTGTGCTTCTTCTTTGGAAGTCTAACTGATAATAATCAAAGAACAGAATTTTACATAATGACATAAGGTTAGCAAAGCCTACTGCTCTGCTACATCTCCCCTTTTAGAATATGTCGTATGGGGCCAACCAAGCTGGCAACTTCTTGGAGCGAAGCGGTCGTAGTTCAACATCGGTATCAACGGATGGCTCTTGTCCAGTCGCTTCATCTGGTTGGATCTCATCAGGTTCGGCAACAGCTATCGCTTCAGGGTGGACCAGTTCAGGTGTATTACATCGTAAGCGGTCATCATTTGCTGAAGTGGTTGCTGAAACTTCAGGAACTGGTACGACATTGGGTCCAGGAGGGAAGATTTCTTCTTCTAGGTCATCTGTTTCGATATGGGTGTAATCTTGATGTTCTTGTAGGAGGATTTGCCATGGAAGATTAACTGGCTGAGCAACGGATGGTTCTTTGGCTTCATATCGTTCACGTAGCTGATTAGTGTGTGACCGTATAAGCTTCTCACGGGATCCAAGGTGCAGGAACACGTTGTAGTTGACTGAACCTTTCCGCTCTACAATCCGTCCAGGAATCCAGGATTTCTTGTTGTTGCTGTGGTACTCGGCGTACACCAGATCTCCAGGTTGAAACTCACGTTTGATAGCACCGTGTCTTCTGTTGAACTGCAGATTCTGTTGATCATTACTGCTCGTAGGTGTTCGAACGGGCTTCTTCAAGAGATCCAAAGTCGTCCGGGCTGGTCTACCAAGAAACAGTTCTGCTGGAGTCTTCGTCTGCGGACTGCACTTATTCGGTGTATTGCGGTATGCAAACAGGAAGGTTTGAAGATGCTGTAGTGTTGGCGTAGTTTCCCCTTCACTTAACTTCTTGAGTCCGCGCTTGAGAGAATCGACAAAACGCTCTGCTTGACCATTCGATTGGGGATGGTATGGAGCAGTACGCATGTGATTGATTCCGTTATCTTGGACGAACTGCTGGAATTTTTCGCTAGTGAATTGGGTTCCGTTATCCGAGACTAGGGTTTCCGGATTCCCGTAGCGAGCGAAGGTTTCACGTAGTATATCCAACGTTGCAGTTGCGGTTATGTTACGAGTTCGAAAAATTTCTGGCCACTTGGAATATGCGTCCACTATAACCAAGTAATAGTATCCGCCGATTGGACCTGCGTAATCTATGTGTACACGTTGCCATGGTTGGGTGCACACGGGCCAGGATTCCAGAGTAGTCTTCGTCGGAGCCTTCGCTGCTTGAGCACAGGATCTGCACTCACGAACAAAGTCTTTAACGTCCTCGTCAACGTTTGGCCAGTAAATGTAGCTTCTTGCCAGTGATTTCATTCGGTCCATGCCAGGGTGTCCCTTGTGGAGCTGATGAAGTACTTGCTTGCGAAACTTTTCTGGAATGACGATGCGGTCACCAAACATCAAACAGTTGTCGACTATCTGCAATCCATCGCGGCGGGAGTTGAATTTTCTCACAGCAGGGTCAGTAATCTTCTTACTACTTACGGGCCAACCTTCTTTCAGGAATTGCATAACTTGCTGCAGAACTTGATCTTTCTGGGTTTCAGCAACAATCATCTTGAATGTCAGGGGGAGTTTGCTCACCGTGTCTGTGACAACAGCTTTGACTTCGTTTTCCAAATGTACTGCAGCAAGAACGTAATCTTCATCTGGTCGGGTTTGAGTGGACATCAGTCTTGACAGGACATCTGCGCAACCGAACTTGTCAGTCGAAATGTGCTGGATCTCAAAATCGTACAGGAGCAAAGTGAGGGCCCAACGTTGCAGTCTGTTGGCAGTATACACCGGTATACCCTTCTTGGATCCAAAAATCTTGATCAGCGGCTGATGATCCGTCTGGAGGATGAATCTACGTCCGTACAGCATTTTATGAAAACGAGTAACTCCAAAAACTAGGGCGAGTGCTTCTTTCTCTATCTGTCCATAGTTGGCTTCTGCTGACGTCAAAGATCTTGATGCATGTGCGATAGCCTTGATTTCGCCGGTTGGAAAACGGTGCATGATTACGGCCCCAAGTCCATACTTGGATGCGTCCGCAGCGACAATGATTTCCTTGGCTGGATCAAAATGGGTCAGGAGCAGATTCGAACAAAGAATTACCTTGAATTTGTCGAATGAATGTTGACACTCGGATGTCCAATTCCAGTGGGCGTCTTTCTTGAGCAGATTGTCGAGAGGTGCTCTTAACTGTTTCATCTGCTTCACAAATCGTCCATAATAGTTGATAGCTCCCAGGTAAGAACGAAGCTGTTGAACGTCCTTCGGTGGTGGCATCTGGGAAATCGCTAACGTCTTCGATGGATCTGGGCGAATACCGTCTTTGTCGATTATGTGCCCGAGAAACTTGATTTGGGGAACGGCGAACTTGCATTTTTCAATGTTGAGGTGAAAGCCATATTCTCGAATTCGCTCAAGGACAGCATACAGGCTACGGTCGTGTTCTTCCTTGGTCTTGCCAGCGATGAGAATATCGTCCAGATAAGGTTTTACTCCAGGTATTCCGGCAACCATGCTATCGATGATGCGTTGAAAAGCTCCTGGGGCTGATTTGACTCCTGGCGGTAGGCGGTTATACTGGAACAAGCCTCGATGTGTGTTAACCGTAAGCAGCTTTCTTGATGATTCCTCAACTTCTACTTGTAGATAGGCATCTGACAAGTCCAGGTGGGTGAAAAACCGTGCTCCGGATAGTTCAGCGAACAGATCATCAGGATGCGGAAGAGGGTGCCGGTCAGATTCGAGAGCGTCGTTCAAGCCAGTGGAATAGTCACCGCATACACGGACAGAGACATTATCTGCCTTTCGCACGACGACTATTGGTGCCGCCCAATCTGAAAATTGCACTGGAGAAATTATACCTTTGTCCTGGAGCCGCTGGAGTTCTGCTTCCACCTTCGGAAGTGCCGCGTAGGCCACCGGTCGCTTCGGACAGTACACCGGACGAGCGTCTTGCTTCGGGTACAGCTTAATTTTCGCTTTCGTGCATCGGCCCAGCGTACTCTTGAACACTTCTGGAAACTTCTGCTTGAGCTGCTTTGTAAAATCTTCAGGACGCTGCTGGATTGCATTGACAAGACTGTTGATTGGAATGGACCAAAGATCGAACAGGTCCATGGTTTCAATTCCCAGCACGTTCAATTCAGGATTGTTTGAAATGTAAATGCGCCCTGACTTGCTCACGTTGCCGATGGTGATGTCGGTGTGAAATTCTGCTAGAAGCTTGAGATTATCTCCAGAGGCGGTGATTGCTGCTTCGGCAGTTCTCCGAGTCGCTGGTTGTCCTATTTTGATCCAGTTTTCTTCCGAAATAACTGTGATGTCCGATGCCGAATCATGTTGAAGCTTGACCGGTACTCCGTTGAGTTCCACTGTGACGAATTTGCGCTTGCTTTCCACGTTCCGGATTGAGAAAATTCCTTTTGTCTTCAGATTTTCCTTTGGCTTGAAGTGGAATGGCTTTGGTTTGGTTTTGTCGTTTGAGCAGTACCCTTCTTTGTGGCCTTTCTGCTTGCACTTGGTGCAGGTGTGACTGGAGAACGGGCAAAAGCGAGTGTAGTGCATTTCACCGCATTTCCAGCAAGGCGTCTTGGGGGTCTTGGTTTTCTTCGGGTTTGAATCTTTATGGTTCCGAGTGATGGCGTTGATGGTCTTGCTATCCTTGTTCTCGACCATTTGAGTATCGTGCTTCAGGTTAACAATACGATGACACTCCTCCACCAGATTTTCCAAAGTGATAGTACTTGGACCATCTGGCCGCGCCGGGGCTGATTCTTCAGCTTCTAGCTTGGAGATCAGCCTGGTACGAATATCGGCATCGCGTGGTGATTGCAGGCCGCAAATGAACTGGAGAGCCTTGAACTGGTCGTTAGATAGCTTTGACAACTGGAACGCTTCGCAGTGTTTGTTAATCTTCGCCGCATACGAGGTAAAATCGTCTGCTTCACTCTTGAAGTACTGCAAACACTGGTACCTCGCATGGAAAATTGACTTCCGACGTCCGAACAGCTTCTTCAGTTTGCCAACGGTTTCATCTAGGCTGAACTCCCTTGGGTGCTTCGGAAGGATGCTGTCCACGTATCGCTCATGGACCGTCGTACTGAGTTTTCGGAGAAGCAACCTCACCTTGGCAGCGTCGTCCAGGCGTTTTCCGTCCTCTTTAAAAACATCTTCGTATCGAGAATACCATGCATCAAAGAAAAGGCCGTCGTCAGGATCGAACTGGAACTCGTGAATCCCGGAGGCGAGCGATTCTATGATTTTCTCACTTCCGTCGGTTGGATCGGGTCGTTCCAGTGCAGTAATCCGCTCCTGCTGTTGCACGATTAGCTCCGTCAGACGTAGAATAGCGTCCTTGAGATCGTTGTCGGACATTTCTTCTTACGGTACTTCGATAGATGTTCCGTCGAGAGACTTGAGGTTGACTTCGGTTCGTACTTCTCGTCGCCAAATTATTGTAGACTCCGGATTGAAGGAAGACGAGGTATTTGTAAGGAACAAAGTATATTTGTGTGCTTCTTCTTTGGAAGTCTAACTGATAATAATCAAAGAACAGAATTTTACATAATGACATAAGGTTAGCAAAGCCTACTGCTCTGCTACAGTTTGCTTTCATTAAATATTCAAAAGATGCTTTCTATTTTCTAGAAGTTTCATTAAAAAAGTGACAAAGACGAATTGAATAGCAAATGTTGTCAATCAACAAAATCAATGTTATGAAAAATTGTGTACAGATTCAAACGTTTATCAGTCAGTTCTGAGTATTATTTTATGGAGAAACAAAACAAAACTTCTATTGTTACCCTAATCCGGGGGCAAATTGATCACTATTTTTCAACTTTTTCTTGTGTTATCCTTCGAAATCGAAATATCGTCAATTAATTTTGATAAAATCAGTACTCTATTGATCTTTATCAGTTTATGTAATCGACTTTTCATGAAATAATATTTAACATATCATAAAAATAGTTTTAATATCAAAAAATTAAAATGACACACTGGGGTGAAATTGATCACAATATAACAAAGCAGGTTTTTTCCTATCTACTTAATTTGGGTCTCCTGAATCTGAAAATGATGCCAAAACTCTTGCAACTTGTGTATTTGATCATTTCATTGCAAAATTTCAATATGAAAATCTGCCTAATACACCTAAATGTAGGCAATTTTCCTTAAAATAAGCACATTATTTGAGAATAAACGGATTTATGAGCAAAAAAGCTATACTTGCTATGCTGTATGGTATCAAAAATGAGTTCAGCAATTCATACTCAAGTGCAGTCTTCAAAATATCCTTTTTGCAATTCCGTTGCAAATCAATCAACTTTTCATTGAGAAGTTGATCAACATAACGGCCTACTTTTCCTACTGAAAATAACAATGCTAAAAAGTGCTACTTTTCAGCACTCTTTTCGGTGCTGAAAAGTAGCACTTTTCAGTACTGTTTTGGTAGGCATCAACCGAACAACCCAGTCACTTCATGCTATTTATGCTTAATTGCACGGCGTGCGAGTCGAGACGAGTCGTTCTCACCTCGGGTGATGTGAGGCGACTAATGTTAATTCAATGGGAGCGAGTCGACAATTGTCCCTCATTCGACATGCCGCGCAGAATAAGCATAATTGCATCTGTTTCTAGATCCGTTGTGCGATCTGATTCCGACAGGGGCTGTCCATTAACCACGTTATCAGTTTTTTTTTTTGGGATTCCAGGCCACCCCATCTCTCCTCGTGGTCATTTGTCCATACACAAATTTATAAAATTCGTATGGACCGTGATCATTGGCCAGACCCTCCCTCTCCTCATGAATGAGCATGTAATTTAAGGACGACCCCACACAGGCTGGTGATTCTGATTTGGAATCGAATAGTCCAACATTTGTGCTGTGCTGTCTTAGGCAGCATCCATTTATTACGTAACGCTAAAACTGGAAATTTTCGACCCCCTCCCCCCCTACGTAACGCTTTTTGTATGGATTTTTTTAAAATTTTGTTTGAGTCGTAACGCTGGATCCTACCCCCTCCCCCCTTCGAACGTTACGTAATTTGTGGATGCCGCCTTACCTGATATCGGTGGGAGCGTGAAAACTTGTGACATTCATGGGTAGAGGTACTATAGTATCACAGCCTACGTGATTGAAAAACACTGAATTGATACAACGCATGGATGTGTGCCCATGTGGGTTTTCTAGAAATGTTTGTTTGTGCTTTTAGAGTTCATCCAGCTGAAATTGCATTTTTCGAAATAGCAAAAAATGTTGTAGGCAACTCGTTGCAAAACTCGATTTTTTCAGCACTCGTTATATTTGTAACTATTGCATTGCGTTGCTTTGATTCATAAATTAGGGAGTAGGAAAATGCACACTCCTTTTTTGCCAATCCAACATTGCTTTGACTTGCTCCTCTCATTTCGTGAAAATACTGCATCAATGATCTAAAAAAATATCAACTCCTTCCGTTGGGCGAACATGGGTAGTAGGCATAGCAACCATGCTATTATCCTTCCATTGTGTGGTTGGAAAGTTTGTAAAGTGTCAGACAGCAGTGTTCAGCGATTAAGAATTTTGAAGCATATAATGCGGAAGTTTATCTAATTTACTCAGGTTTTTATTGAATGTTGTTGCTAATTATTTGTTTGCTTGTAGGGCACACGTGTTGGAATTCAAAATGTATTGCAAGCCGACGAATCAGATTTGCAGCAAAACCTGTACCGGCTCTGTGATCACCAAGGCTTCTCCAAGAACATTTACAGTGCTTTATAAATTGCATTTTAATCGAATAAAATTAAATGATATTCTTAACAGATCCTGATACTTCCATTTCTGATAGTTGGCCCATTACATTAGACAGGCGATTAGATTTTATTTCGGGTGACATGGAACGACTTATGAGTGGATGCCCTTTTTTTAATAAATAAGACACAACACGTTAATGCTTCCAGTGGGCTATTTGCCCTTTGAAGGAAGCACCACACTAGACAACGGACTAGCATGCAACGCCCAATGGTACAGTCGGAAAACATTCCTCTCGAAAAGTTTTTCGGCCTGAGGCGGGAATCGAACCCACACTCCTTAGTACGATGTGGCTAAATGACTCGGTGACACTAACCGCACGGCTACGAAGCCCACAAAAATGTTACAGCGCATACAAAATATAAAAATAATATTCAAACATAATGCAATACGAAGGGATGGGCGGATGCCGAAAATGGTCATTATGAAATATGTTAATGAAGCCTTAATCAAAGGGGAGCGATTACTTCATTTGACTCATCTCACCTCACCCGGCAGAATAAGCCTAACTGAATGCGATCAGGCTTTCTAGTATAGAGCTCTTTCTAATGACTTACAACATCTATTCTGCCATGTTCAATTTATTATTATTTTTTATGAATCGTTTCAGAGAACAGTTCACTTATTACGTGTGACAATTTCACAGAAAGTCATCTTCATATAGTACACGTATTACAAGTAATCCATGTCAACTAATATTCGTCCAAATCTGATCAAAATCAGCGAACTTATTTGTAATCGTTGGCGGAAATAGGGGGTGCTAGGGAGATCTTAGCCTCGTCTAGAAAATTTAAACGCTCGTACCAAGTATGCATCTTGCATTAGGGATTTTTTAAATGAATGGGTCATGCTTGCTCAAGATGAGAGTTCAAGTTACCCTAATGCTTTTATTTGCTCTTTTGTAGCATGTGTGTTGTTTGGAAACTTCTTTCTCCTCCTTATTCACTTCATTCATTCTCGAAATTCTTCTTTCTGGGCACCTTCCTAAAGATAACAGCAAAAATATATTCCCGGAGGTCGAATTCGGGCGAATAAATAAATCTTTTGTATGGGAATGATATGCGGACATCATGAAGTTTCCTAAGTTCTCTTTTACCGAAGAATTACTTAAATAAATCATCAATAGTTTAATTCGAGCAATAACTCAACGACAGAGATATTCGAACCCAAAGCAGTTGAAATGATCTGCATCAATGATGCGATATTTTAGATCAAGTGATCACAGGAGCGATGAAATGCGAGGATACAAATTTATCATTCGAAAATGAAAATTTGCAAGGCATGCTTTTTAAATCTCTCTTGTGCAATGATCATTTCGGAAGACTGTTCAAGCGTACACAACATTTTAAATATTCAAAGATGCCATGTAGGTATAGCACCAGCAGATTGTTTAGCACCGACATTTCCAACTGTATTGCTTACACCTTCAAAAAATGTGAATATTAATATGCAAAACTGACCCTAATAAAAATGAAATAGTTCAAAATCATCATTAGACATTTATAAACTAGAAAACATGGAATGTCTGTTTCGCCAACGAAACCTTAAGCATCCTTGGAGGAAATGTCTTTTGGTACCGACCTGATCAAATTCGCCCCACCCGCATAATCATGAACCATATGTGTACTGTTTGTCAAATGATCACAACTATTTGCAACAATACCAGACCCATTTCGTATAACATGCAAAATAACAATAAATGTACAGTACCAGTAACGGTATTGACAGTTTGATAAATAGTAATTGGAAAAAATGCAATATGGGGAATAGGTGGTTAAGTTATGTTACCATAAAAAATCGTCGATTTTTCCGAACTAATTTTTTCATTTACAGTTTGTTGAATGGTAGATTTACTATCCATTTCTTGACAAATCTACTGTTCATCAAATAATGTGGAAATGGTTGAACTATTAAAAATCATTGAAAACAAATACTGTATGTGTAATTATTGGTGTACGGTGTTTTATGGTATTATAACCCTATGCTGAATTGTACCCTTACGTTCATACTATTCCAAAGATTCGGAGAAAATGAGTCAAACAATATTAGATTTCATATTGGTTTTTATAATATTAATTGAATCTGTTTTATTTTTATTTTGGATCGTTATTTATTCTTTCAAGTGGATCTTTCTCTCAAATGTTGCTCCGGCTGCAGAATGGCGGATCAGCTGACGTCGTTGAATATCTGTACTATTTAACATCTCAGTATAGCGCATATTTACCATATTTGATTAAGGACAGTAAAGTGGATTTTGCGGAATAAAGCATATCATCGTCACATCAGCTTTTTCGAAAAAAAACGCATTGATTCTTCAAACATTTGGTTCCTTATTATTATTATTATTATTTATCTTTATTAGGGAGATTTTCAGCCCTTTGCTGGTTTATCTCCGTGTTTGGTTCCTTTTGAAACATGAAAAAAAAATACATTGATAATAGATATATTAAGACCCAAACACTTCTGCTTACCATCAAAACAAGAATGCCATCGTTTTGTGGGTGGAATTGATTACATTCAATCCGGATCTTAAGTCCAGCACTTCAGCTATACAATTGTTTCACTATGGTTTGGTACTACGCACAAAGTCCATTTCCTTTTCGGATTCCTCTAGTTCCGCGTGCATTTTCTGACTTTTAGTTTTGTGCTGTTGCCACATATGTTTTGTTCACGAAGACGTCGCGTCCAATGAAATTGCACTACAGGTAAATGTACATTAGCAGGTGAATAACTCCACGAAAAATAAAAACACCGAAACTAATCCGTGATAAAGCCATGACTTATTTGAATTTTCACTTTTTGAAAATAAAACATATGACAGCTTCGCCAATATAATGAAAATTGTCAAGCACCCAACCATCACCAATACCAATAAATGCTACTGTTTTCCAAATTGTTAAACAAATGTAATTAATGGTGAAATACACACATGTGTTAGTGTGTTGTGCAAACAATTTGAGAAAAGGTCACGGTACGTTGCTACCATTTATCTCAAATTTTCATGCTCATATGGTGTAACTGTTTTTGCACAGTACAATAAATTGTCACTGTTTGGTTTAGATTGAAGAATCAGTTTTTTATTGTGTAGAGCAATGATTTTCATATTGTTCAACAGAAAATCAACCTTTTCAGATAGAATAGATTTACTGTTCTGAACATTAGACAAACTGTGTTTTTCTATGCGGGCAGTGATCAATTTCCTCTTCCAACCTATTCCTGGCAAGAGTGAGAGCCTGAGCCTATATACAGAGAGTTGCACGAAGACTGAAACCAAATCTACCTATCGAACTGTCTGTTTTTCTAGATTTAAGGACTTAAAAAACGCCCTTACTAAACAGCTACTTGAGCACTTCCATGATTCACTTTGGTGTGAGGGGTATTCTCGGCCAAATTGTCTGAAACTTTGTAATAAGTAGAGCTGTAGTACAACGCATATTGTGGTCAAAAATGAGCTCTGTAGCTTTAAAAATAACCCCACTACCGAAGTGAATCAAAAGTGCTAAGAATAGGATCTATCTCCCCATGTATCACCAAAACAATTTCCGTTACTAAATATGATTTTCCTAAAATTTCCCATTTTGGCGCCCCCTAAACCCTGGCGCCAGCCCTGTCGTCCTGCTTAGTCGCGCTTAGTCGACGACTAAGAAGTTTTTTCTCCCAAATTTTTTTTAACGCCCTATAGGACATCAATTGAAAATTCAAGCTGTATGATCGACCTGTAATAATTTGACTTTGTTTCATGTGGATCAGATGCAACTCAACTCCCTGTATGACAACATTAGAAGTTGTCAAGCAATATCAACGCCCTGGAGTGGCCTTCTCTCAAATATATCACCTTCGTCTTAATGCCCTGTAGGACATCATTTAGAAATTTCAAACTATAAAAGCGCTCTAGAATAATTTGATCTTATCTCATCTAGATTAGGTGCATCCTAACAACTTGTAGGACATCAATTGTAAATTGCATGTTGATCAAAGTCCTGGAGTAAATTGACATTATTCCACGTAGACCAGATGCAGCTAAACGCTCTGTATGGCATCAAACAATCAAGCTGTATCAACGCCGTTATTCCAAAAGGATTTTTGCATCTGGAGCATCATTACGCCCTGTAGAAAATCTGTAAAAATATCCGAGCTGTTTTCATGTCCTGGAGTAATTTGACCTTTTCGTATGTAGATCAGGTGCATCTTAATGCCCTATAGAACATCAATTAAAAATTCCTAACTTTATCAACACCCTGGAGTAACTTGACCTTATTTCACGTAGATCGGATACATCCTAACGCCTTGTGTGACACCAATCGATCAAACTGGGTCAACGCTTTACTTTTTTTTACACAGATCTTTGCGAGATCTGGAGCATCTAAACGTCCTGTAGAAAAAAAAACTATCGAACTTTCCGTGCTGTATCCACGTCTTGATGTAATTTGACTTAATTCCATGTATATCAGGTACATTTTAACGCCCTGTATGGCATCAATCGAAATTGTCAAGCTGTATCAACGCCCTGGAATAATTTTACATTGCCTCAAATAGATCATCTGCAACTGAATGCCATTTGGGACTAAACTTAATGATTCCAAACGGTGTATACACCATGGAGCAATTTGTGTCTATCCTTTGTCGTTAGGTGCATCTTAACCATATGTCGGGCATTAACTGTTAATAACTAGCTTAATCAATGATCTGGAGTATTTCGAACTTATTCTATGTATACCAGGTGCATTTTAAGGCTCTGCAGGACATCAATTGTAAATTGCAAGTTGTATCAACGCCCTGGATTAATTTGACCTTATTCCTTCTAGATCAGGGGCTTGTTAACGCCCTTTAGGATATCAATCGAAAATTTCAAGCTTTTTGAACGCCCTGGTGTAATTTAACTGTATTCCACATAGATCTTTGAGAGATCTGGAGCATATATACAACCTGCAGAAAATCAATCAAAGTTTCCATGATGCATCAACGCCCCAGAGTAATTTCTTTATCCCACGTAGATCATGTGCATCTTCGCGCATTGTATCACATCAATGTAAATTGTCAAGCTGTATCAAATCCTTGCATTAATTTGATCTTGTCTCAAATAGTTGAGCTACATCTCAACGCCCTGTAGAACATCATTTAATAAATCCTTGCGGTATGAATGCAGTGGAGTATTTAATTTGTCCTTAACTTTTTTCGATTAGGTGCATCTTAACGACCTGTACGACATCAATCATAAATTACTAGCAGTATCAACGCCCTTTAATAGATTGAACCTATTCCAAATAGATCTAGTGTATTTGAGCTAGAGCATCTTAACTAGAGGGTCTTGTTTCCCGGACTCGAAAAAATCCCGGGATTCGGGATTTTATTTTTCAAAATCCCGGGAAATCCCGGGATCCCGGGATAAAACCAAATTCTTATAAAATGACTAAAAACAGTCGGGGCGGATTTTGAAGCTAAATTTAGTTTTATAGAGTAGTTTAGTTTTATAGAGCAGTGATGCGTTAAGATAAGGTGATGCCAATCACTCTCATATTTCACCAAAAAAGCTTTCAAAATCAATATTCATTGTCATTCCTCTCATGCAAAATTGTCAAATTTTTTGAAGTGTTGGCACGATAGCTGCAGCCATGTCAGACCAGGATATGTGTAAGGTACACCAGAGCAAGTTTAAATGGCTAGATAACGTAGTAAATTTTAAATATGATTTTAAATTTAACTAAAAAACATTGGATTGTCAATGTAGACAAACTTCGTACATAGATACAGCTGATGTAGATTATTGAAACAACATTCAAAAGTAAGCATTTTTTTCGGGCTATGATTTAAACTTGCGTTCGAATCAAGACATTGTTAAGGACACATTTGAAATTTCACAATGGATTTCACAATTATTTAGCTATGTGTCAGTTAACAATAAAAATTACGTTAAAAAAACAATCATAAATGTTTCTAAAATCGTATTTAAAGTTATCAATCTGAATTGGAAATTACTTAAATAGTGTACCGAAGAAGAATATGGGCGAAAGCCCGTATAACCTTAAGGAAAGTCTTTTTTAGCGAGCTAAAAGCAATAACAAAAAGAAATCCATGCACTCATAGTCACCAGAACAACATGCCGTTTGTTTTGTGCCATAATTTAAAAATTCCACAGCAAAATTTTCTTGTCCAACATGCAATTTCGGGAAATCCCGGGATTTTCAAAAATATCCCGGGATTCGGGATTTTTCAGATCCCGGGATTTCCCGGGATTTTTGTCCCGGGATTCCCGGGACAAGACCCTCTAATCTTAACGCCCTGAATTAATTAAAAGTTCAAAGCTGTATTGACACCCTGCAGTAATTTGACTTTATTTCACGTAGATTCTGTGCATTTTAACGCCCTATCTAACGATATCTATTGCAAATCACAAGCTTCAATAACGCCTGGGAGTAATAAAACCTTATCTTATGTAGATCAGGTGCATCTTAACGCGCTGCAGCAATTAAAAATTCCAAGCTGTATCAAAGATCTGGAGTATTTTAACCTTATCCTACGTAAATCATCTGCATATTACGTCCTGCTGACATAAACGGAAATTGTCGGCCTGTATTAACGGCCTGGATTAATTCGATCTTGTCGCATGTTAATTCCCTGTAGAACATTATTTGAAAATTATTGCTTTATCAACGCCTTACAGTAAATTGACCTCAGGTCACATAGATCAGGTGCATCTTAACGCTCTGTAGGTCATCACTCGAAATTGGGTCCTAAAGCCCTGTCCCAATTTTAGTGCCAAACGCTTAAGTTTAGGCCAAAAACACATGTTTACTCAATTTTCTAATGTTTTCCGTTGGTTTAAGCCCAAAAAAATTTGTATTAGATTTTGTCACATCCTTTGGCTTAAACTCAAATTTTGGGTGTATTTTGTTTTCCGTGTCCCTTACGAAATGTCAGATAGGAACAACCCCAGTGGTCGAACTAAAACCCCTGTGGTGTTTTTGTCGACTAAGCGAACGTCAAACATGATCAAAAGTGTCAAGGTTCATTTATGGACCAAATTTTTAAATTAAAGTTTAAACATGATTTAGCCATTATTTGAGCGGGAAAAATTGCTAAAGTAATTACAGTAACTTGCTTTTTCTTGTTATTAAATAAAAACAAGATTTCATTACAAATTTTAGGACCCAATTGTCAAGCTATATAAACACCCTGGAGTAATCAGGAGCATATCAACACCATATAAAAAACCAATCGGAATTTCCGAGATTTACTCCTCATGTAACCAATAAATTTTGAAATTTTGGTACAGTTACAGTCTCCTATTACACACTACAAAATTATGTTGAAATTGTAACATAACTTTAGCATGAGTGAAACAATATAGATCGAATTATCTCGAGCTATTTTTGAAAATTGTTGAGATACATAGAAGTTTGAAGCTGAAATAGTAGTTTACGAAACAAGTTGCAGAATATTGATTTTTACAGCACGATTTGTCCATTTAAGACTCCCCCAAATCAAGGCGAATTTTTACGGTGACAGCGACAAAAAATCGCCGCGATTTCGCTGCATGTACAATTTTATGAGCATGCCCAAGCCACGGAGGCGCGATTCCGTTGCGATTTTCGTCGTGTGGTCTAGTCTAGATAGTATCATATAAGAGTGCGTGCAGCGATACAACGAATAAATCACGGCGATTTTTCGTCGCTGTAGCTAAAAAAAATGCGTTGATTTGGGGGAGCCTTTATCCAACGAGGCTTGGCGAGTTGTACAATTACATTGAGTTCTGTAGAAATCAAGTGCTGCAACGAGTTGCGTACAACTTTTTATTTGCATTTTCGTAGAAGACTACGTAGAGGGTATCAGAAATTTTATCGGGATGCATTCATCATTATTTTGCAATTTCTGAAATTTGTTGTATATGATTCATTACGCAATTCAAAACAGTTGTGTTATAAAAAGGCGGCACTTAATAGTCATTACGCAATTGATTTTAGTTGCATAATGACTATTACAACACTTTACAATTATGAGTTCAATTTGTCGAATTTTAAATCCTAATTAAATCTGCCAGATATTCACAGATCATAAGCGTGTGATTCAAAGTAAACAAGTCAAAGATTACTTTTCAATCATGTTCTCTGTGATTAACCTTGTGAAACGGTCAAACTTTCAATGTTGAATAGTTCGAAATTTTGGTTTTAGAGTTGTCTAGTTGTAGCATCAAGAGGGCAATATATTAAAATTCAAAGCAATTGTCACCTTTGTTTGTACCATGATATCACTTCAAGAGCGACATTTTATTTTTCAACTAAGCGATATATTTGGTTGAAGTTCGACGGCCTCTAGTTTCAATTCCAGAAAAAGTTCAAACTTTCTAGATGTCCTGCTTTAAGAAACCTATAACTTTTGTTCGTGAACTATTTTTTTCGATTCATTTTTTCAAATGAAATCATATATTTCTCCAAATCTGTTTCATAATGGTATTGGTCTCAAATTCCGAACATGACTCATATTCTGAACACTCGGCTATCCAAAGTAATCTTTCAAGAAAACTACTCATATTTCTCCACAGGATGATCAATTTTTCTATGATTCAAGTAAAGAGACCAAACGGTATTTCACGTTTAAACACAACCAAATATTCTGAACATCAAATTACAAAAAAAAACTTCAAAAAGTTTTTTTATATGTTCTACATGATACATAACTACATCTAAACCCTATTCTGTTAAAAAATGTTTTGTCTATTGTGGTTGAGTAATTCTCGCTGAAACTAAGTCACCATCGGCACATATCTTAGGAATTCCAAATGTCGTACTTTCTAGCCAAAACTAGTGGAGATGTGTTTTGGTTAACTCATATTGGTGGATCCCTCGTACGCTAGCTAGCTAAAACAGTTCGAAGAAAAGCTGAATTTCAGGTACCGTCATCCGGGGGCAAATTGATCACTTTTTCACAACTTTTTGTCATGATTTCCTTTGGAATTCAAAAATTGTCAAATTTATTTCGGTAAAATCAGTACTATTGATCTCTATCAGTTCATGTAATCGATTTTTTATGGAATAAAGTTTAACATTTCATAAAATTACTTTTAATATCGAAAATTGAAAATGACACATTGGGCCGAAATTGATCATTATATAATAGAGCATATTTAAGAATGTAAAATTTCCCTATATACTAAATTTGGGTCTCCTAAATCTGAATATGATGTCAAAATTCTTACAACTTGTGTATATTATCATTTTATTGCAAAATTGAATTTTGTAAATCCGCATAATACGCCTATATGTATGCAATTTCCCTTGAAATAAGCACGTTACTCAATGTTACCCCGGATTACGGTAATAGCAATACCGTTGGAAATGTCGGTACTAAACAATCCGCTGGTGTTATATATGCATGTAAACTTTAAGTGTTAAAAATTTTGTGTTAGCTTCAGTGTGAACTGCTGAACTCATTTTTGAAATCGTACAGCATTACAAGAATAGTTTTATATTTTTAAAACAAGTACTGCCACCCATTGCTCGTGTTTATGTACTCTATTTTGTTTTCTGAAAGTTTAAAGCATGTTTAAAAAAATGTTTAAAGTGAGTTTTTGATTTAGCTGATATGGGGTAACATTGATCACACCATGAAAACATCGTTCGGTAATATTGAAAATATCATTACTTACTAAAATCATGATCCCCGAAGCCGAATATGAAGGTCAAACTCTTATAAGTCATTTACTTTTTTACTTATTTTAAAATTAAAAACACCTTGAATTGTGGAATACGCCTAAATGTATGCAATTTCCTAAGGATATTCTTCACGCTTTATAATAATAAGTGAATTATGTTTTATTGAACATATTTATGAAAATTTTGACAACGGAGTCGTTTTCGGCGATGTCATTTTTAATAACAACCGCATTTCTCCTGCTCATATCGTTTACAGAACTCATGTGAGACATGATTCTTTTATGGTGTCATCCATAATCATGAAAATCATTGTTTACAAAAGTTGAAAAATTTACGCATGAACACAACTTTATTTTCACAAAAACCTTATTGTTTATTAGCTCATGATTAGAAGAAAAAGAATCGCCATTCATGCATTGAAAATATTTCATCAACAAATGTTGATTCGAGCTTTTTACGAAGAGAGTCATTGCGATCAATTTTACCCCGCTGATCAATGCTACCCCGGATTACGGTACCTTCAAAAACTGTGAATATTTCTATGCAAAACTGACTTTAATAAAAATGAAATAGTTTAAAATCATCATTAGACATCTATAAACTAGGAAACATGGAATGCCTGTGATGGCAACGAAGTATTAAGCATCCGTGAAAGGAAATGCTATTTGGTACCGACCTGATCAAATTCACCCCAGTGATCAATTTGCCCCGGATTACGGTATTTCTTCACGTATCATTCTTCTCATTAACACAAAGCAAACCTAATGACATTGTATGAAGAAAGGATGTAGCTTTCGTATGAAATAACTTTAGCGGCCATTTTGAAATTAGCCGTCAACACGAATTTAATCAGAAAAAACGTGTTTTGAATTCTTAGGTCACCATCAAAAAGCTAGAAAAGAAAATTAATGAGTTGAGCAGCTTGAAAAAACTAGGTGAGCAATGGTATGAATCCTATGAAATGAATGATTTTCTTATCAATAATACATTTTGGGAAAAAATTGGGTGGTAATCTTGTATTTTGACGCCATTTTGGTTCTAAGCAATAGTATAAGTTATTGAGTATGTATAATGGCCTGTGTGGATTTTGATCATTGGCCATCTGGTTTTAAAGGTATTGCGATGTTTCGAGGGTAGCCCGTAATTTATCAAATCTTAAATATGGGCTATGTATTGTCAGGTAATGAAAAATCATGCAAATCGGTTGTTCTTTCTACCAAGAATGTGAGAAAATTTCAAAATTTCGTTATTTTTTATAAATTTTGAAAGTCTCTTTGTTCCACATTTGTATTGGAAAGGAACACAACTAAACATGTAAAAATGCATATTGGTTCTCGTGTGCTTAGAATATATTGAAGTACTAGTGGTCCCGGCAAACTTCGTCTTGCCATCAAGTAGGCTGTTGAAAACCGCTCTGAATCGTCCCATACAAAATGACAGTTCCGTTCAGTCCCGTTTCTCCTACTTTCCCGGTGAACATCCTGAAACTTTTATACACACAAACACGTCGGAACCCTTGACGAACAAAATGGGGGAAGAATTATCCAAATCCGTTGCCCCGTTCGTGAGCCATTTCGTGACATACAAACACCATTCCATTTTTATTTATATAGATTTTAGACATTTGTCTAATAAGACACCCTCATTGACGCCTGTGAGTACAAGCGCCCTCTGCGCAATAGCAACGCCCACCTTAAAAGGGGACGACTAAGAAGCTCAAATTTTACGACGACAGGGCTGCCTGGCGCCCTTGGCGGGTGCCAACCTGGCCAACGGCACGCTACGGCACTGCATATTTCTGTCCATGAGTGAAGCCAGGCTACGAAAATTCATTTAAGCATTTCACGTGAATCGGTCATTGTACACAATTTCTGCACCTTTTTTTTGCATGACGTGACGTTAAACTATAAAGGAAATCCACCCTCCTTTTTTATTTTTTTTGAACAGTCCTCAACACTTTTTGGTTCAAATTGATGGTTAATAAACAGGCCCATTTAAGGCCTGGTAAAAATTTATATTGGAAGAAGTCTTAAGATTCGGTTTGTAGAGTTTCTATTGAATGGAAATTTGAGCCTAGCCCTAGGCCAAACCAGTTATTGGAACGATTCCATACAGTTCCTCTAAGAATTCCCTTAAATAGATTCCAGCAACATTTCTCAAAGGAATCCGGCAGAGAATTACACATGAAATATTCTAAAAACTTCAGGATTTTTTTCAAAAATAATAGTAATCCTTTCTAGCGTAAACAACAACATTCGAGTTTCACGAGTTTTTGACGGGTTTTGCGACTGAAGCATTTTTTACGGTTTGAGCTGATTGAGTGATTTTGCATCAAAATGTCAAGCGTGAGATTTGCGAAGCAGATCTCCAATTAGTTTGCTCTCACGGGAGAGCGTATTGATTGAGATTTGAGTGTGAGTCTATCAACACTGTTAGTAGTTGTCCACTAGCAATTCTAATCGATTTCCTCTTCAAAACATTTCCCAGAAAATTATTACATTTTCCGTTGGAAATGTCTACGCAATGTTGCTGAACAACGATCGGAAACGCGAGGCACGATGAATTTTCGTAGGCATCAAAACAGAATCTGCGAATAAACACAAACAACCGTTCGGGCGCTTCATTCGTTCGTGTCTCATTTTCGGATCGCTGTTTCACCCGACGCTGTCATCGGGTGATTTTCCATCGCTTGATAATGTGAACGGTACGATCCACGCTGCCTGCTCTTCGTGAAGAACAGGAAAATATTCATTTCGATCATCTTCATGCGGGCTTGCAACAATCACGCTAAACTTGCTCCGTTCAAAAATGAGTGCCGAGCGCACAAAATTGGCCTCTTTTCGTGCAGCACAGATTCTGTGCAAAGGGGCTGTACACAGTTTTGTGCAAACGGTGGTAAACAAAACTGAATGAGTGATTTGCGCACAGAGGAAGAACGCTTGGAATGCGGAATTCGTTTCCATTTTTGTTTTGCTTCTGAAAACTCATTCTGTGTAGTTTTAACACATGCGCTTCGTGGAGCTGGTTTAGCGTGGAGTGTTTGCTTGACTTTACGAGAAGAAGCAACCTTGCAATGAATCACGAGAATGAACAGCGCGTGGATAAATGAATCCTACGAGTGGAAAGGCTTCGCGAACCACTTATCGGTGTGTTCATTTTGCTTCTTCGGCGTTGCATCCGTTCGCTTTTTGCGATGCTCTTCGTGACGCAAAAATGAAAAATGAATGTTGGCGAATGTTGGATCGCGAAGATGCGTCGATCATTGTTCACGAAGAAGATCCATCGCAACCCTGTGTCTACGGAATATTTACCAGAATTCTTCTTCTATTTTTCTTGAATCAAGAATCTTGTCACTTTGATTCCCAAGTGACATTTTGCTGTTTGTGTTTGAACAGCTAACCAAGCCTTAAAATTCATCATCATCCGAGCACGAAAATATGTAGTACCGTAATCCGGGGTAACATTGATCAGCGGGGTAACATTGATCAGGATGACTCATCTTGTTAAACGTTCAAATAAAGATTTATTGATGAAGCATTTTCGAACCATGAATGGTGCCTCTCTTTCGTATATTCATAAGCTAATGATAATTAAGGTTTTTGCCAAAATTGCGTTTAGTTCATGCGCAAATTTGTCAACTTTTTGAAACAATGATTTCTATCATTTTCACCGACACTACCGAAAATTCATGTCTCACATGAGTTCTGCAGACGATGTGATCAAGGAAAATGCGGGTGTTACTAAAAATGGCATCGCCGAAAACGATTCCGTTGTCAAAACTTTCATAAGTTTATTCATTTAGGTAACATTAACTAAATACTATTAGGAATGTAGAATTTCCTGAGGAAATTGCCTACTTTTAGGCGTATTACGCGGTTCAAGGTGTTTCTAATTTTGAAATAACTCAAAAAGTAAATGACTTGTAAGAGTTTGGTCTTCATATTCGGCTTCAGGGGCCCTGATTTTAGTGAGTAACGACATTTCCAATATTAGCGAACGTTGTTTACTTGGGAGATCAATGTTACCCCATATCAGCTAAATCAAAAAATCACTTAAAACATTTATTTAAACATGCTTAAATGTTTCGAAAAACAAAATAAAGTACATAGCTAGGAGCGGTGGGTGCCAGTCCTTTTTTTTTTTAAATATGAAACTTGTAACATTTGTATTGTGAAGAAAAATTTTAGAAAAACTAAAAAAAATGATCAATGTTACCCCGGATTACGGTAACGTTAATGACCATTTTTCTAAAAGCAGTGACTTTAGTGGCTTTTGTTGGAAATAGTGACATTTTAAAAACTAGGTCGAAAAAAATGTCCCAATCACTTAAAAATGACTTGTTACCAGCCCTGTGAAGTCTCTTCGCGTTACTCTGTGTATAAAGACTCTTATAGGTTCTTATTTGAAATGCAATGACTGTTCATTTCCTTGATAAATAAACAAAAATTATTAACCTTCCGTAGGATTGTCAATTGATGCTCATTCAGGAAAATATGTTTAGCCACTTTTAATTTAAAGTTATAGGTACGCTAATTCCTTGTACCCTTTTTTCACAGATTTGGCATGGTCTACTAATCTCGAATCCTAGAGAGTTAACTTTATGATTTTTCATGCATCCAAGATCAAGGTTTTGCTTCCATGGCAACCAACGGGTTACACTGCAATTAATTTACGAGAAAGAAGCTTTAGCAAAGCTTCAAAAGCTTCCTTTTCAAAGCTTACACTGTGTCTTGTTCTGGCAACACTTTGCATCCATACATCTACAGTCTGCATGTATTGAACATTCTTATACATGTAGTGCATTTCACACAAGTAAATCAATCGGATTGCGGCAAAATGTAAACATTGCCCATCAAGCACAGCGCTCTGCTCTTCCTCGGTCTCTCTCTGAGTTCCTATACTGCTGCTGCTGCATGCATCTCTGTTTTCATTGGCACGAAAACTCACGAGCCAGCAACATTTCTATACACAAAGCCGATTTGGGCTGAACTGAGCACCAGTCTGAGGCTCAGTTGAGTTCGATCGTTCACCGAGACAGGACGGGTGGATATTACCGTTCGATTTTGGAGTCGCGTACGCGTTACCTGTGCGATTATTGGGACCTTTTGGGGTCATCCAGCTGTTTTAGCTCTAGAGAGCTTTTGTTTAGAAACGGAAATCGGGGGGTGCGATTTTAGGGGGCAAAGTGACATTTCATTGGTCCAAGTCCAAGTAGGCGCTAGTCGTATTGGTCCAAGTAGGCGCTGCGATGGGTTAATGCACGCTCACTTGGATTATATCATTGCAACGAGATAGTGATTCCGACAAACAATACGGTCATTGTTTTCCTGAGGTTTGTTACGTTCGTTCGCCTGAGTGAAGGCATTTCTGTGAGTGATTTTTTTTCATCTGGTGATGTTATTTTGTTTTCACAACGTGTCACGGCGACGACGGTGATTGCAAAATTATTGAACACAGTGGTAGTGAGCGAGGTTGCGCACCAGGTAGCAGCACCAGGGAGAGAGAGAGAGAGAGAGAGCGCGCTCGGTAGACCATACAGGGGGCATTGCAGAGGGTGCGACGACAGGAGAATGTGAGCGCACCGAACAACTGCGATGAAAGTGCGGTGGAAGAAAAACACAATATTAGCAGTGCGGGCAAAATAAACAAAAAGGTTAATGCACGACGAATGGGGGCAAATGTTGTGTGTGCGAATGCGAAGCCCAGTAATGAGTCATAAACAATGAGTGAAAAATGTCAACATTTGTAAAGATTTCGAAAAGAATTATCATTCATCGTGAGACGTGTTGTTGACATTTTTAGCTGTTGAGTAAGTGTCACTCGGAACCAGGAAGCGAATGTGGTCAGACAGGTTGAATGTGAGTGACATTGGTCCGTATACGGCGAGTGTCGTGAGTGTCGTCAGTGAGCAATTTGTTTGAGTATCGATTTCTAACGAACCCTGTGCTCGTCGTGGCAAGCTATGATGCGAATGGAAATGTAGTCGACGTGATAGCTTTCGCAGTGTACTAACTTACGTGCACACGGTGCTTCATTAACCGTTATTATCAAAATATTTAGCCATCAAAACTTTTGACGCTAGTGAAATGTTAGACGAAATTTACGCCCTTTTGCAAGCGTAGCCGTCAGAATCGTTATTTTCAAGAACAAAAAAAGAATTTCGGTATTGTAATACAACAATACCGAAAATCGTTTCTGGATGTTTCCATCAACAAAAAGTAATTTAATATCTCAACGACTTGCCAAAATTAATTGTTTATTCGCAGGCTCAAGCGTAACGAGGCATTATGGAGCCGATTTCATAATAAAAAGTCAGTTCTCCTTTACTCGATAGTCCGTATCTCAATCTCAGTTAGATAACCATAGTAAAAGTTAGTTTTCATGGATAACTCGATGATCCCTTGGATCCCAGTTGCACAGGTTTTGTGTTCTGTAACTCGATGACCCTCTTAATATAAAATGCATCTTATTATTAATAACAATACAATGAAGCCGGCTTCTTATGTTTGAGCCTGCAAATAAACAATCAATGTTGTTAAGTTTTTTGAGATTAGAGATAAGCTTTGGTATTGAAATACAACGCTGATAGACTAAAATCCAAGGATTTCGAGGTCACGCTTTCAAAAGAGCGTAACTCAAAATTTCACCTAACGATGTATATTTTATTTTTTATAACAACGATAAATGAAACACCGTGACCCAATTTGTCGTGCGTGTATGTTCACTGCTGAAGTATTCCGCTTTCATTGCCGAATCGATGTGATGATGTTCCTACTCACGAGGAGACGCTCTATCGATTCAGCAGTGAGAGAGAGCGTGGTTTTTGGCCCATGAAGCGAGGGGTAGCCTAACTGGTTTTACGTTGTTGTAGGCAATGTGTCACGAGAAGTGAAGAAAAGTGCAATCCGCTCACAGAGTAGTGTGGCGAAGCAGATTTTGCGATGTTATTACAGTCTATTTAAATTGTGGAATGCTTGAGGAATCGAATGTCGAGAAGAGGCAACGCGCAATAATTGCCGGGTGCAGAGTGCGACGAGTGAATTAAAATAAGAAAAAAAAAACCGTAAAACTCGGAAAAGTGAAAGGCATTGCCGCGAACGAGTGGAAAAAAAGTGGAACGAAACACACGAGAAGAATCGGAACTTCCAACAACCAACCAGCAACCACCGAATGAATGGGCGTAAAGGAAGCAAAACAGGAAAAAAACACGACGTTTTAAGGTCGGTGTCAATGGTGAGAAAAAGCGTATGAATAAAATACGAAAACCGATTATTTTCGAGCCATCGAGGCTGAATGTCAACTGGTGCTGTGAGTGAGTGAAATAAACAGGCTGTTTACCGCGGTGAATTATCATCGGACAACAATCGTGCAGTGCAGTGCGGTGTGTTACATGAAGATAGGTTATTTTACTTTTTTACATGATCGAGTCGGTTGAATGAATTTATGAGGAAAAGTTTTCAAAAGGTGAACTACATATAAAAGGTAAATATGGTTCGAATTCGTTTATTATTTTTAATAAACAAGGTTGATTTTGTACTTCTCACGAAGGAAGAACGACTTACAAGAGTTCACCGCAATGCAGAAAAGTTCTTCCAAAGCATAGAAAGACATTGTTGCTTTACAATCTGACTTCTTGTACAACCGAAGGGCAAACAAGAATCGATCGTAAAAAGAAATTGAGGTTGAATTATGTTTCCTATAAATGCTGCGACTAGATATCAAGATTCTGATCCCAGATGTTCAGCAAAATTGAAGCATGGTTTGAGAACGCTCCAAAATGGGTTCTTGATTTCAAATTCTGGATTTGGATGGCAACACTGCTCGACTGTCATCACCAGAGCTACCAGGGGTAGCATACCATTAAATTTTGAAGATACAGTCGCCTCTCCACATCTCGATATCGAAGGGAACATCGAAATATGCAAAGATCGAGACATATAACAATTTTTCAAAGGAAACCTGATTGAAAATCACTCCGTTACTAGGAAAATTTAAAACAAACCGACGTCATTTCGACTTTGAAAATGGTTTGGAATCCCTCAAATCTAGTCTATTAACCTTCAATAATGGGCATATCGACATAAGGAGAGAAAATCGGGAATGAAAATCGCATCTAGATAGGGAGATATCGAGATAATGAGAAGGAGGATATCGAGATATGGTGAGTGAAATGTATGCAGAATGAAGAGACCGAACAAACCATCGACATAGGGAGAGATATCGAGATGTGGAGAGTCGACTGTAGTGATATCAAATGTTCACCAAACTTGAGCTAGGTTCTGCATACATCCTACCGCTGCACAAATCTTCATGTAGATGTCATAGAGAGTAGAAGAGGTCCATAAACTAAAGAGTGAAGGAATGTTCAAAATACACAATTCATAGGCTAGGAATTCAGTAACTAGTGACGCGCTGAAATTCACTATCTTCCAGCAGTTTTGATATAGGGGAATTAGGTGTAAAAAGCGCCGTCTCACTGAAAAGCATTTCCAAATGAGAAAACTTAAAAATTCAAAAACGATTTTGGAAAAGCGTCATACTGAATTGAATGGTTGCTCATAAGCCCTCGGTAAAATTCAACTTATGATGCTAAAACCCACACTCAAGCGAAAAAAAACTGCATAGTATTAGCTGCATACATTAGATTTTTTTTTCTTATTTGATTTTCCGTATCTTGATATCGAGTTATAGAACTGTAGTAAAATTTGGATTTCATGGATCGCAGTTGCACTGGTTTTGTGTTCTCTAACTCGATTCCTCCCTAACTCAATGATCGCTTTAATATCGAGTTATGAAGAGTTGACTGGGGCTGAATTTTGCCACAAAAAAAATCGCTTGAGACTAGGTGGGCGCGTTTTGGAATCGTTGATTTTGATTGCATTTTTTATTTTGGATGTAAATTCTTAGATTTGATTGCCACAATCTAATGATTGTTATTACTTTTTTGTTTTTTTTTAATTTCTTTATTAGTATCATTCCACACATTACATTCATTTCTTATATCTAGGTGTTCTGTGTTATTAGACAACACTATCATCCTAATTTGGTAAAACAAATTTTAGATTTAATTAACATTTTGTTAACAACATATTTCATTTCATTTGCCGTAGCCGTTCAGATTTTTTACAGGTGAGTGGATTTCACCTGTTTATAAGAGAAAAAAAAAACGCTTTGAATATACTTAACCTAACTTAACCTAAACATATAACGCATTAATCGTGGCAATAGAAGATTGTAACGATTTTTGCCTGAAATTATTTATTATTTTATTTGACATTTGTTCCAATGTTTCAACATTGGATATTCTATGTAACTCATTGGTACTATACAAGGGAGGAAGTGGCTTGAATGCCCTCAATGTGATTTTTGAAAGTTAAATTCTTATCTAGCATGAGCCCTAGATACTTAACTTCATCTGACCAATTTATTGGAACCCCTCTCATCGTGACAACATGTTTACTTGAAGGTTTCAAATAAAGAGCTTTTGGTTTATGTGGGAATATTATTAGTTGAGTTTTGGAAGCATTAGAAGAAATATGCCATTTTTGCAAGTATGAAGAAATATTATCCAAACTTTTTTGCAATCGACTACAGATGACACGCAGACTTCGTCCTTTGGCGGAGAGGCCTGTGTCATCCGCAAACAAGGATTTTTGATATCCCTGAGGTAACTCAGGTAAGTCAGATGTGAAAATATTGTATAACATTGGTCCCAAAATGCTGCCTTGAGGAACACCAGCTCTTACAGGAAGTCTTTCAGATCTGGAGTTCTGATAATTAACCTGAAGTGTACGATTTGACAGATAACTTTGAATTATTCTAACAATGTATGTTGGAAAATTAAAGTTTTTTAATTTTACAATCAAACCTTCATGCCAAACACTGTCGAATGCTTTTTCTATGTCTAGAAGAGCAAGACCAGTAGAATAGCCTTCAGATTTGTTGGAACGGATCAAATTTGTTACACGTAAAAGTTGATGAGTGGTCGAATGTCCATGGCGGAATCCGAACTGTTCATTGGCAAAAATTGAATTTTCGTTGATGTGAGCCATCATTCTGTTCAAAATAACCTTTTCAAAAAGTTTACTGATGGAGGAAAGCAAACTGATTGGACGATAGCTAGAAGCTTCTGCAGGATTTTTGTCTGGTTTTAAAATTGGAACAACCTTAGCATTTTTCCATTTGTCAGGAAAATATGCTAATTGAAAACATTTGTTACAAATATCAACTAAAAATGATAAGCTACCGTCGTTGGGGGTGACAATGGGTCATAAAGGGATATGTGCGATTTATTTTTTGAATAACTATCGCAATTTAACTCCAATAAACTTCAAATTTGGTGTGTATGTACTTGGATGGTACATTAGCAACTGTTAAAAAAATTAAAGACAAATATTTATTCACAGCGGCACCACAAGTGAATGAATAATGACCCAATCTCACCCCATAGAGGGGGTGACATTGGGTCACTGTAATTAAAATAACTTGTTTTTGAGAATATGATTTCAAAACCATTCACAACTGAAAAATATTGATAAAAAACGATGCAAACAAGACAAACAGATATCTAAGATGTTTCACAAGTATGATAAACCCACTTAAAAGAAAGATTATACAGAAAATTAAAGAGCTATGAGAAAAAATATGTAAACCCAACATTCATCGTCAAGTTTAAATAAATTTTCTTGGTTTTTCCCTCAAATTGTCTTCAAAGTCTCATCCCCTTTCTATAAAGCCCATTCAGTTTCCCCAAAGGTGTACTGAAACAGTAATTATTTTAAACCTTCGCAAATAGTTAAATTTCGGTGCGACATTCCACGATCAATAAATTTCAGGCAGAAGTTGACGTCATAATCCCAGTATTTCAGCGATCCAACTCATTTGTACTTCCGTGAGATGTTTCTATTATATGAAAACACTGATAAATAATCAAATTTAGAAAAAAAACACCCTTTTGATAAAAATTTACGATGTTGCTGCGCACGAAACACAGTTGCTGGTTTGAGAAGTTGTCAAAATGCGTTATATTGTTATTCAATGCACGGAATACTCAAGTAGACTTGTTTGATGTTTCAGAGATGCTGTATATAGAAAGAATAAACACATCTTAATGAAAAAAGAGATAACCCAGCACCGTAAAATGTAAAAAAAGTGGATTTGGAATTTCATTTACTATCGTTCTTGCTTGACCCAATCTCACCCCCATTTTCAATGTTTTAGACATCGTACCAAAAAAAATGATTTTTTTGTGAGAAAATCAAACAGATTCCAGAAAATACCTGTGATGTGTAATGAAAAGACTTTCAACATTCTACTAATACAACGATAGAGGCTAGAGTACATGCGTGATACTTTGTACTGGAGAAATTTAATGTTGTAAATTTTATCTAGTTTCAACATGCAAGTTTATTGATGTAGGAAACAAAAACTACTAGTTCTAAAAATGTATATTGTCATGAGTTATGTGTAATAATATGTTCCATATCATATGAATTATTAATTTGAATAATATCAGCGTTATTAGCTGAAATATTTCACAAAACATATTTTTCCGTTTTGACCCAATCTCACCCCCTAGACTCATTGTCACCCCCATCGACGGTACTTTCTGGAAGTTTCTTGATGAGGATGTAGAAAATTACACATCGCCAGGAGCTTTCATGTTTTTGAATTTTTTAATTATAGTTCTCACTTCTTCCAATTCAGTCTCCCAGGCATTTTCGAAAACGTTCTCTTGATTGAGAATATTTTCGAACTCCTGAGTAACTTCATTTTCTATTGGACTAGTAAGTCCTAAATTAAAATTGTGCGCACTTTCAAACTGCATAGCAAGTTTTTGAGCTTTTTCGCAATGAGTTAGTAATAATTTGTTTTCCTCTTTCAATGCCGGTATTGGCTTCTGAGGTTTTTTCAAGATTTTAGCTAATTTCCAAAAGGGCTTAGAGCCAGAGTCCAATTGAGAAATTTTATTTTCAAAATTTTTGTTTCCTAAATTTGCAAAACGTTTCTTGATTTCTTTCTGCAAATCCTGCCATATAATTTTCATAGCAGGATCGCGAGTGCGTTGAAATTGCCTTCTCCTCACGTTTTTAAGACGGATCAAGAGTTTAAGATCATCGTCTATAATCACGGATTAAAATTTTACTTCACATTTTGGAATTGCAATGCTCCAGGCTTCAACAATGGAATTTGTTAAAGTTTCAAGAGCATTGTCAATATCAAGTTTAGTTTCTAAAGAAATGTTAACATCAAGATTAGAGTCAACATACGTTTTATATATATTCCAGTCGGCTCATCATGTTTATTACAGAGAGCGATAAGTGAGAGATACTTTAAAATTTCTCTTTGAGTACGCACTTTTTTGGTAATTGTTTGTTCTATCGAATTCAAATGATCTTTTGGCAATGCATTATTGTCAAAACAAATAGTTTTCCTTCTACACAACGGATATTGTCAGAAATGCTTCTTTGACATCGTAATAAACGAAAAAGATTACGATAAAAAAGAAACTCTATTTTATATTTTCAAACAATTTTCACACTATTTACGCACTGTGTATAATACACAGTATTCCAACATCACCACAGGATTCCCACAGTATTGCTCGCATTGAACTGATGAAGTTTTGTGTGAAGCATTTTAAAATTGCACTTTGGATGCGGTTTCCTGCGAGACAAAAAATCAACAGTTAGCACTCTTGGGAAAGATTGTGTTCGATTTGAACGACTTGATGTTCGAGTGTACACCCCCCAGGCGCCACTAAAAGCCCAAAATTCTCAAGTAATCCTAAGATACCCATTTGGTCATTCCGACTAGAATGCCAGAATCCTCACTGGAATACCGGCATCCACACTAGAATAACAGAATCCTCTTTGGAATTCCAGGATCCACAATGGAATCCAAGGATTGCTCTCAAAGCTCAAAACCCCCATTGGTATCCCAATATCTATACTGGTATTCTAGGATTCGCACCGGAATTTCTAGGATCGCAAGATCCACACTGAAATTTCAAGATCCACACTGGAATCCCAAGGTCCTTACTACATTTTAAAGATCTTTACTGAATTCACATTGGAACCCCAAAATCTACACTGGAATCCTACTCACACAATATCCACATTAGTAGCATAACATCCTTTATTCAGAAAGACAGTCTACACTAGAATCTCAAGCCGTACCCTGAAACTCTAGGATTCAGACTGAAACACCTGGATCCACATTAAAATCTAAGAATCCACCTTGAATTCCCAGCATTCACACTGGAATCCCAGAATCCATAATGGATTTCTAGCAGCCATACTGAAATCCCAGGATCATCAATGGAATCCAAATACACACACTAATTCCAGATTTCACACTGATCTGCACCGAAATACCAGAATTCACACTGGAACCCCAGGATCCACACTGGAGTCCCAGGATGCGCAATGAATTTCCAGGATCCACAATGGAATCCTAGTGTTCACACTGCAAGCCCAGGACCCACACTGGAAACCCAGGATCCATACTGGAATTCAAGGAACCTCACTGGAATCCCAGGCTTCAACGACAACAATCTCACGATCTACGCTACAACTGCTACAATCTTAAAATCACTAGGGAAACGAATAATCCACAATGGAATCCAAGATTCCAAATTGGCTTCCTCGGATCCATATTGATATTCTATAATCCACACTGGAATCCCAAAAGCGAGGCAGGTATCCACACTGGAATGCTTAGATCCACACTGATATCTTAGGATCGACATTGTAATCCCAGAATCCACACAGAAATCCTATGTTTAATATTGAAATCCTAGCATCTACACTGTAATTCCAGAATCAATACTGAAATTCTAGGATCTACACTGGAATACAAGGAGCCTTACTGGAATTTCCGGGCTCACGCTCCACATTGAAGACGCATGATCCACACCGAAATACCAGCTTTCATGCTTAAATCTCATGATTCACACTGGAATTGATCCCTGGATCCATTTGTAAATCTCAGAATCCACACTAGCTTTCAGGACTGAATTCTACCTACAATAATTTAGGAATTTCTGATTTGAACATCTCGTGGAAGACGAACGTGGTGATGCCGACATAAGCTGCTGGCAATCCTGCTCAAAAACATAGAATTAATTTTTGTTTACAGTGCAACCTAGCGGTAGGAATATGAATTCAAAAGCTGTTATTAGACTGCCCTTGTGCTCATCCATAATGCAGCCCACAGACGCTCAGACGGTTTGACCAACATTGACTCCGCCCCCAAGTTAGTCAAACCGACTTATGTTGGTACAACCGTTTGACCAACTGTCAAGCTTGGTTGCAGCAACACGATATTTCTTCGCATGTTTTTAGACTTGCCGGGAGTCTAGTGAATATATGATTGTTATTTTTTTAAATGCTGTGGCTGTGAGGGAGAATCTTTTCGCGATTTTCTGGCAATAATCGCAGTAAGGAAGAGAAGAACTTTCAACATTTAAGTACCGGAAGAAATAAATATTTAAGAGGAATTCTAGTTATTGTTCGTATGAAATATTCCGGCAAAACTAAGAAATCATGATGGGTCTCTTTCGGGAAATATTCTGAGCAGTCATTGATATGGGAATGGCCAAGGATTTTTTTTTTTTAACATTCTATCCAAAATCTTTAATTGTTTTCTCTAGTTATTCTGCTTTGAAGTTTTTCCAGGAATCCATAAGCTATACTAAGGATTCCACCGAAAGCTCTTCCTGGGATTCTACCACGAATTTTATCAATAATTCCTTTAGAAATTTATCCAAAGATTCAACCAGAAATTTCTCCGAGGAACATTCTTCAGACATACCTTCAGGTGGAATTTTTCCAAGGATTCCTTTAGAGGTTCCTCTACAAATTATTGTGGATTTCAACCACTGATTCCTTAAAAAATCTGTCCAAAAAAATCCCAAGGAATTTCTTTAGGGCTAACTCCAAGGCTGCCTTCTAAAATTCCTCCAGATTGTAATAACATTTTTTTTCAAATATTTCTTCAGAAATTTCTCTAGAAGTTAGTTCCAAGGACTCCATCACGCGTTACCCAGGAATCGCATTACGAATTCTTTCAGATACTTTTCAAGGGATTTCTCAAAAAAATCATCACCAGAAATTCCCCCAAGGATTTCACCAGGACTTTTTTAAGGGCATGCTCTTAGGACTCCTCCTTAAATTTATCAAGGAGTTACATCCGAAAATCCACCAGGAATTTCTTCAGCGATTCTTTCTAGCAATTTTTCAACAGATTTCTCCAGGAATCTATACAAATATTTCCCAAGGGATTTCTCCAGTGGTTCATCCAATGCTACCTTCAAGAATTCCATCAAAAAATCCTCCAAAGATTAATTTAAGAATTCCTCCAGCGAAACTTCAAACATTTCTATACAGATACTACCCACAATTTATCCAAGGATTCATCAAGTTCCTCCAGGGATTCCACCAACAATTCCTCCAAGAATTCCATCAGAAAGCCTTCAAAGATTTCAAGAGAAATACTGCAAAAAAATCATCAAAACTTGATCAGCAGGTTAGAGATTCCACTTGTAATTTTTTTGAGAGGATCTCCTAGGTTATCCTTCGGTATTCCTCTAGAGAGAATCTTCAATAAATTCTTTTATAAACTCCACCAGTGTTTCCTTCAAAGATTCTTCCTTGTATCTCTGAAGGGACCCTACGAGGCATTCGTCCTGGGATTTCTGCAGGAATTACTTCAATAATCTAATATAAACTTCTCCGAGGATTCCTAAAGTAATTTATCCATCAATTGCATCCAGTATTTCTTGAAGGATTTTTTTTTCCAAGGAATCTACCAGAAATTACCTTAGAAAATCTTTCAGAAACTCCTTCAGGGATTGCTTTAAAAGATCTTCCAGAAATATACTAATGAATCTCTCCAAGAAAACTCTGTAGGAATTAATCTATTGATTTCTTTGGTGATACCTCCAAGAATTTGTAAAGATATATCTCCATGGATTTTTTTTCCAGAAATGAAAAAAAAAATCTTTTAGGTCTACTTTAGGGATTTATCCTGAGGCATTTAGATAAATGTGTTGTTTGAAACTCTGAGTTAATATCAGTTAACTCCCTGGAGGAATTTATGATAATCCTGAAGCACAATCCTAGTAACACCTTTGAAGTATTTTATGGTTGAACTTCTTGTGAAACTCTGGTAGATTTTTCTGGTGGTAATTCGAACGAAACTGTGGTGATATTCCCAGTGTTGACGCTAGAAGAACTCCTTGTGAAATTCCTTAAAAAACATCTCTCGCGAAAAATTACAGGTGATATAATTAGGGAAAATACTGTTGAAGTATCTGAAGGAATTACTAGTGGAACCTTTATAGGAAATTGTGGTCAAATCGCATAGGCAATTCGTTATTGGATAATTGGAGTTCATCTTGGTGGCATCCACGAAGGAATCTCCCAAAGGAATCCCTGAAAGAATTCCTGTTTTGAATCCCTGAAGGAATTCCTGATGGAGTCACTGGATGATAAACTGGTAGATTCCCAAATTACAGGCAAAACTATTATAATTAATTTCTGATAATATCGCTGGAGGGTTCCTGAAAACCCCCAAGAATCCCTAAAGTTATTCCACGAGAAATTCCTTGAAAAATCCGGAGAAATCCCTTGAGGATTTCTCGGATTGATTCCTTAAGGAAATCCGAAAGGAGCCCCATGATGAATTCCGCGAGGAATCCTTTGAGGAATTGCGGAAGGAATCTCTTGAGTAATGCCGGTAATGGAATACTTATAAGAAATTTCTGATAAAATCCATGGAGGAAATCCTGATAATCTTCGAGAATCGTTGAAGATTTTGCTGAAGGAATTCCTTGAGGATTGATTCCTTGAGAAATTTCGGGAGGTATCCCTTGACTAATTCCGGGAGGAATCCCTTAAGCGATTCCAGGAGGACTACCTTGAAGAGTTCTTGGATGAATCTCTTGAAGTATTCTCTAGAAGTTCGGGTAGTATCTCCTAATAATTCATTATAAATTAACCCAGAATAACCCTAGAGGGATTCGTGAAGGAACCTTTAAAAGAATTCCTTATAGAATCCCAGGACTGACTTCTGATGAAATCCTGATCGAATCTCTGGAAAAATACCAGATGGAATCCCTGAAGAGTTGCTGATGGAATCCCTAGACGAACATCTGAAGAACCCCCGGAAGAATTCTTGATGGAATTCCTAGAGGAACTTCCGATGGAATCTGGAGAGGAACTTCCGATGGAATACCTAGAGCTAGTCTGATAAAAACTCTGAAGGAACTGCTGAATGAAACCTTCGTGAAAATTATGATTGAATCTTTTGAAGTTCTCCTGATGGAATGCCTGGATGAAATCGTGTTTAATTCCCTTGAATAATTTCTGATTTTAGAGGCTTTCCTTAGCCGAGTGATCAGAGTCCGCGGCTACAAAGCAAAACCTTTCTGAAGTTTTCTAGTTTAAATTTTAAAAGGAATCACTGATGGAATCCCTGTAGGAACTCCTGATAGAATCCCATGAGGAATTCCAGGTGAACTTTCGGAAGGAATTTTGAAAGGAATTCTTACAGGAATTTCTTGTTGGATTTCTGATGGATTCTCTGAAGATGTTTCTGGAGAAATTGGTTGAGGAATAATTAAAGAATACTTGGTGAATTTGCTAAAGGAAACCGTTAGAGATAGTTGGAAATGATAGTGAAATATATAGAAACAACTGAAGAGCGTGCATTTGATGGATCACTATGGCGCCGACGCTGCGTATATTCACGCATTTTGACTTTCCTCCCATCTGCATCGGCAGTTCATGGGATGTCGAAGCTTCAATTTGACATGATGACGTCGGTGTTCGTGCAACATCCCTACAGACGGTACGATCGGTTCGTCGAACATTTGGCTCCGCCCATCGGTGGTTTGAGCAAAATCAAACTCGTTTGATTTTGGCCGACCGATTCGTCAACCGTCAAATTGGTTTCATAAAAGATTGACGAACCAATTTGACAGTTCTGTCAAATTGGTTCGTCAAGCAGCGTCACAGACGGTCAAACATAGCACCAACATGAGCATCAACCGGGGGGCGGAGTCAATTTTTGCCAAACCGTCTGAGCGTCTGTGGGGTGCATAACGTCCTGGTTTTGAACGGCTATATGTTGTAGTGTTGGTCACTACTATATGTCTATCTAAATGCTTTGAAAAAATAGTTTTTCTATCTCACTGCTAGGTGGATTTATCACAAAACATTTTCTCATCAGAAGATGCGCTTCAATATACCGTAATCTGGGGTAACATTGATCAGTTTTAAGGATATTTCTTAAATATTAAATTCAAAAATGCAAATTCTGAGTTTTATATTTTTAAAACAAGTATTGCCACCCATAGCTCGTGACTATATACTGTATTTTGTTTTTTGCAAGATATAAGCATGTTTACAAAAATGTTTTATGTGATTTTTTTCATTTAGCTGATATGGGGTAACATTGATCATCCATATAAACAACGTTCGGTAATATTGAAAATGTCGTTACTTACTTAAATCATGGCCCCTGAAGCCAAATATGATGTCCAAACGAAAAAAAAAATAGTTTTTTCGAGTTGATTTATTTAACGACGTACAAAATCGGCATCGACGTGACGTTCTATGAATCAGTGGTGGCAGCGTAGCCTGGAGGCACACTGGTCTAAATTAAATTCGATCTAGTATTTTTGAATACAAGGCATAAATTAATAATTATTAAATATTTCATAGAGCATTGAATTGAGCAGTACGGTTGATTCCTAGCTTTCGATCCTATATGGACTAAGCGAATAAGGTATTGCGACATCATATCCGAGGCATCTGGATTGTACAGTTTCAATGAGTCATATTCTCTACAAATAGAAATAAGTTTGTTATCAAACACCATCTATTGTATTCGTCAAAGCGCAAACTTCCCAATATCAAGGTATTGTTGTCCATTACTTTGTGTGAAAGCATTCCACCGCAAGCTGAGGAGCTGTCTCCAATTAGATGCCTCCTTCCATCACCATCAGATAGATGATACGAAGCAAGTCAGTCCATTGATAAGCTATATTTAACCGGCGACGACGACAGACTGACCTACATTCCAAAATATACCGTTTGTTCAGGTCTCTGGATGGAGTATAGGTAAATATAAAGCGTGTGCTGGAATAAGGGCGCAAGTAACATTATTGGTTTCTCGCCATATGCCATATTGCGACAAAAACGAATATATATCAGCCTCAAGGTGTCGATAGGGCGTGTGGTGTTCGGTTCCAGGTCACCATGAATATTTTTTTATTGTTTCAAATTTTGGTTCCTTGAGGCAAATTTGTGAAATTCATCCTGAATTTCAATAATGCATTTGTACGTATTTTGCTTGATGCATCGATTGTGTTTAGGGGCCTTCCTTAGCTGAGTGGTTAGAATCCGCGGCTACAGAGCAAAGCAATGATGAAGGTGTCTGGGTTCGATTCCCGGGCACGGGTTCATATTTTTGAACTGCACAATGTACAAGCCTACTTGATCGCAGAGTTCAATAAATTGAACTGGAACGCGAACTAAACGCGTTCAAATGCATCACTGCCTGATCTGCGTATGATAGGGTCAAATTATTCCAGGGTTATGATATTACTCAGAATGTGTCGATCCAGGATCTTTTCGTAATGGAAATTTCTTTGACTTCCCTGGGTATAGAGTATCATCGTACCTGCCACACGATATACGAATGCGAAAATGTCTACTTTGGCAAAGAAAGCTCTCAGTTGATAACTGTGGAGGTGCTCATGGAACATCGAACAGTAAGCTGAGTAGCAGGATCTGTCCCAGTAAGGACGTGAGGCCAAAAAGAAGAATAAGAATATTGATTGTGTTAATTACGCCCTTATTCAAGCACTCGCTTGATATTTCTTCACTCCCAGTAGTGACGAACGCTTATCGTTCCTCAAATTTCGAACGACCTCGTCACATAGAAACACACACGGTACGCTATCGGCTGAACAAATAGATTAAATGTGATGCTCTGCGGCTATCAATCAATCGATCGATCGTTCCTATCCAGCCACACCACAACAATAACAAGCCAACAGTGGAACGAAGGCAAAATGACACAATGAAGCCCTGGATCTGGCGCTAGGATTCTATTTCGAGGTGCGACACCCTAGAGGAAAGGAATATTCTAATATATTGCGCTTTGATGTTATCAATTTCATTAATTTGGGATGGCTCCTGTTGCAGTAGTGTTGGATGTGGGGGCACACTATTGCGATAGGCGAGAATCGAATATGTTTGTGGTTGGATTGGTTCTACAGGATGAATTTTGTCAGATCGGTTGGGGCACAGTTGGTGTCCAATACTAGGTGGCGCTAATAGCGTTTATTGTAATAGAGCCAATATTTGAAACTACATATCGAATTGTGGTTTGGGATGTGATAACGCATCGCACAGTGGTGGGCCTTCATACATAGGTCCGACAAAATCTCACAAGTGCCCACCAATTTTGAAAACCAATTTTCCTGAAACTTTATATTTTTCTTGAAAAGTCATAATCTTTAGCTTTCATTTCGTCCAAGAAAATTAAAAATCAGTCAAGCGGTTCAAAAGTTATTAGAAAATAAAAATTTTGCAAATCCGCGATTTTTCTGGTCACTTTATTTTGGAAATGGTTACCCTAATCAAAAAATCCAAAAACACGTGTATCCTTATTTCGAATAAGGAACAAAATAGCAAATTTTCACGGAATTCGGTAACCCACTTGATCGGTTTTTCATAGAATGGCTGTATATAGTACTTTCATGATTAACCTTTACGTTACCGGCCTCCGACAAGGCATTTTCAAACAGCTGCCATTTCGTCAATTTCCATTCGATTTTTTTGAAACTACCCTCAGTTTACTTAAAAAAGGTTTCAGTTATTTGTCATAAATGGACAATTCTGTATTCGGAACCATGCCGGAGATATGCCGGGTTGTACTGGGGTCACAAGGGTGCCAAATTCGGGAAATGTGATTCTTTTTTTATTTATTTCAGCTACAACACTAAAGTTTTTATGTAAATTATGAAATAATGGTGGATTGTCATCATTTCAATATAATTTGAATAAGTGGACCGTACCGGAACATCATAGCCGGTTCCGCCAGGGCCAGTTTGGGGGCATTTCCGTTTCATGTCCAAAACATACCTTGCGATGTCTCAATCTTCATGAATTCGGGAGAACATGTCAATAAAGGAAGAATAAACTAAATTTCAATAGATTTGGCCACTCCAGAGCACCTGACACAGGTTCCTCCAGGGCCTCCAGGGCCTCTCTTTGAGGACATTTTCGTTTTTTGTCCAAAACATACCGTGCGACGTATCAATCTTCGTGAATTCAAGAGAACTTGTCAATAAAGAAGAAGAACCCCGGTAAAAACAAATGTGGCCACTCCAGATCTCCTGGCACAGGTTCCGCCAGGGCCTCTTTGACGACATTTCTGTTTTTTTTCGGAAACATATCGTGCGACGTCTTAACCTTCGTGAATTCGAATGAATTTGTCAATAATAGAAAAATAACTCGGTACAAACAGATGTGGCCACTCCAGATGTCCCGGCACAGGATCCACGAGGGCTTCTTGGAGCACATTTATGCCCAAAAACATAGCGTGCGACATCTCAAGCTTCATGAGTTCTGAATAACTTGTCAATACATGAAAAATAAACACGGTATAAAAGATTTAGCTACCTAAGAGCTTCTGGCACAGGTTCCACGAGGAACTTTTTGAGGACATTTCTGCTTTTTGTCCAAAGCATAGCGTGCGACGTCTCAATATTTGTGAATTGGAAAGTACATGTCAATAGAAAAAGAATCAACTTACTATCAACTGATGTGGCCACTCCATAGCTTCAAGCACAGGTTCCACAAGGGCATCCATGGGGACATTTCTGTTTTATATCCAAGACAAAACATGTGACGTGTAAATTTTCGTGAATTCAAAAGAACATGTCAATTAATGAAGAATGAACTATGTATCAACTAATTAGGTCACTCCTAAGCACCTGGTACTTGTTCCGCCAAGGCCTTTCAGGGCACATTTCAGTTTCATGTCCAAAACCTATTGTGCAACGTTTCAATCTTCATGAATTCGACAGAACATGTCTATTAATGAGGATTATACCCTGTGTTTCCACTCCTGAGCATCACGTACAGGTTCCAGAAAGGCCTATTTCATGACATTACTGTTATTTGAAGGAAAAAATATGTCAATAAATGAAGAATGACCTCGCTACCAACAGATCTGGCTGCACCAAATAATAACTGAAACCTTAAAGTAAACTAAGGGTAGTTTCAAAATAAAATTGAATAGGAATTGACGAAATGGCAGCTGTTTGAAAATGCCTTGTCGGAGGCCGGTAACGTAAAGGTTAACGTCTTTTTTCATGTTAAAATAACTCATTTAGTTTCTCACAAAAAGGTAATCAAAATTTTCTCTTGCAATGGTCCGAATAATTCAAATACATGAATAACATGACGAGTGTGACTAATGAAAAACATCAAATTTTCGCCAGTGATTTTTTCTAAGAACTCATTCAGATTACCATCAGGGGTTTCCTAAAGTATTCCATTTAACCAAACACTTTGAAAACTTATTTTTTCCCCTTCAGAAATTACTGTAGGGATTTATTCTGACGTTCTTCAATGGTTTCCCGAATAATGTCTCCAGGTATTTTCAAGGGATTTATTCAGAGATTCTTCCAGGAGTTTTCCCAAAAAATCCTCCAAATCTCTACAGTAGTACTATCTCAAGGATTTCTCAAAGAATTATCTCAGAAATTTCTGAAAAAAAATCTTTAGGATAACTTTTAATCACAACCGTATTTTTTAGACCGGTTACAATAGAACTTCATTCCCTTACTCCAGGGATTTTTCTAGAGACATCTCTAGGGAACGATTTTTCCTGGAATTCTTCCAGAAGCACCTCCGGAGATTCATCTACAAGGCTTTTTACAAAGCTTCTTTCGGGGATTTTTACATGTGTTTTCTCGAATGATTATTCCAGGGATTTCTCTAAGGATTTCTCAAGCATAGTTCTACAGTGGCGAAATTATCTAGCGATGTCTCGAAGGATTCCTTCAAAAATTAATCCAGGTAATCTCTCAGAGATTCCAGATTGATACAAACTTCTCTAGCAGTTTCTTCAGGGTTACTCCAGAAAACTCTTTTCATGGGGTCATCCAAAAATAGTTCCAATTTTTTTTCTCGAAAACCTAAAGAGATTTCACCGGGTATTTTTCCTAAGACTCTGTTTTTTCAGTGCTTGTATCAAATATTTAACCTGAGATTCTCCCAGAAGCTCATCTGAGGATTTTTTAGGGATTCCTTTATGAAATCCTGCCGATATTTCTCCATATTTTATCTAGAGTTTCTCTAGGCAGGGCATGCCCCAGGAATCCATCCAACTGTTTTTCCAGGTATTTTTTCAGGATATTATACAGGTATCTCTCCAAAAAATCATCGGAAAAGGAGTGCCTGCAAAAAATCTTAGAGGAATAAGTAGATGAAAAAACCTAATTTAGTACTATACCATTTAATTCCACTAGAGTTTGTATCCTTTGACAGATACGTATATTTCGACCTCAACTGTAAGGCCGTCTTCAGTGTCGTGTACTAGACTCGACTTCGAGAGGAATCCCTGATTACTGAAATGTATGAGGAAATCTTTGGAAAAATTTCTAGAGGAATTTCTAGAGGAATTTTTGGAGGAATCCTCGGAAAAATGGATGTTCAGAACAATTATTCAGAATAATTAATCCCTGAAGGATTACCTGGCAAATCTTTGGAGTAATTCCAGTAGCTATTTCACTGAAATTTTTCTCTTAGATAATTCAGGGAGGGGACTCTTCAGGAATGCGTGAAGTAAATACTTGTATAATCCTTGGAGAAAACCATGCAGGAATTTCTGATAGAATGCCTGATGCAATTCCTGAAAGAATTCCTGAAGAATTCTCCGGAATAATTTCTGAAGTAATTTTGAGAATATTACCTGTGGAAAACTCTGGCACTATTCTTGGAGGAGTTCATGGAGGAATTTATTGAGCTATGTCTTATGTAATACTAGTGTTCCTATACCCTGCAAATAATGTAACGTAATACTAGTGTTCCTAACACATCCAGGAAATCGTTCATTAATTTCGCCAGGAAATCCTCCTGGGATTCGTCCAAGGATTATGCTAGGAATTTTTGCAGAGACATTTCTTCAAGGATTCATATAGCGATTTTGTCATAAGTTTCAGCTGAAATGCCTCTAGCGTTTCCGCCATAGATTTACATCAAATCAATAGATTACTCAGGAATATTTTCCAGAAATCATTGAATACACCTTCAGAGAATCTTCCAAAGATTCTTCACGTGATTTCTCCTTATATTTCTCCAAAAATTCTTTCAGAAGCGCCTAAGAACTTCTCTAGGAAAAATTGGGGATGTTTACAAAGTTGTTCTCAAGGCTTTCTCCAGGTTACACTATGACAATTTCTAAAAGGATTACTTCTGATATTTCTCCAGAAATTCCTCAAGTAGTTATCTTGATATTTTTTCTAGGAATTATTCATGAGGTTTTCTCCAGAGATCGCTTCAGGAATTTTTCCAAAGATTCCACCGATAACTTACCTATGGATTCTACAAGAAATAACTTCATAAATTCCTATAGAGATTCCTCAAGAGTTTCCTTAAGGAATTATTCCAGGTAATCCTTTAGGTATTCCCATGGTAAATTCTCCAGAGATTCGTTTTGGCCCTCCAAAAATTCTAAATATTCCTTTATAAAGTCCTACAGAGGTTAACCCCTTATGGGATTTTATCAAATGGAATAAGAAATCCTCGAAGTTTCCACATGATTTTTTTTAAAGATTCTCCTGGAGCTCCTTTTCTTAAGAAGTTTTTTGAGATATCTCTGAATAAGTTCCTGGAGGAATTCCTGGAGCAATCTATGGAGGAACCTCTTTGAATCCTCGGTGAAATTTCTGGAAAAATAAAACTGGAAAAATTCTTGCATGAGCCTAAGAAGGGATTCCCGAGGAAATCTCTGGAATTCTTAAAAAAAACCCTGGAACATAAAACATGGCTTTTGGCTACGCAGTCTTTATTTTTTCAAAGACTGCGTAGACGAAAACCATATTTCATTAAAATATACAGTCGTTTCTCTACCAACTCATCCCTGGAACAATTCCAAGAGAAAGTCATTAGAAATTTTCTTGAGCCTTGCAGGAATTCCTGCAAAAAAAACTGGAGAAATCTCCGCGGGAATCCTTGTACAGATTTTCCTAGAGTTATCCCTGGAGAAGTATCTGGAGAAACTCTTGTAGAAACGATCATCTAAGTTAAATAGTGAAGAACTCCTGGAGGCATCTGTGGAGCAATCCCTGGAGAATCCTCCGAGGTATCCCAGGAAGCATCACTGTAGAAATTTTGCTGGTGGAATCCCTATAGAAATCTCCATGTAGAGATTTTTCTGAAGAAAACCCTGAAATTATCTTGAGGGGAATATTTCGAGAATTTTTGGTGGAAATCCCAGGTGGAATCTTCGGAGGGATTCATGAAGAGATTTTCCAAAAGGAATTGATGTAAAGATTTTATTTGAGGAATTCTTTTGTACACATTTTAATTATGTTATTCCTGGAGAAATTGTTGGAATAATTTCTGATGTAATTCATGCAGGAATTCGTGGGAGAATCTCTGGAAAAATTTCAAGAGGAACTCTTAAAGAAATCCTTGGATACTTTTTTGGAGGCCCATAACAAATCTCTCGATAAATCGCAGGGAAATCCCTGTATTACCTGGAAAGATCCTTGGAGTAAGTCATGCAGCGATTTTCCTCTAGCAGAATTCATGGATGAAATTCTTGAGGAATTCGTGAGTTGCAGAACACCTGGAGAAATTCCTGATGAAATCCTTCGAGGTTACTGGTCTCTGGAGCAAATCATAGAATAATCCCGCAAAAAAATCTTCGGAATAATTTCTTAAAGAATCTAGAGATGACTTCTTGGGGATATCTTTGTATGTATCCGTGTATGAATCCTCGGAGGAAACTCTGGAGATATCATTAGGGTAATATCTTGAGTAATGCTTGAAGAGTTTATCCTAGTGTAACTCCTGGTACAATTCCTGGAGAATGCCTTAAAGATATCTTTGCAAGAATTTTTGCAGAGATTTTTCTAGAGGAATCCTTAGAGAAGTCTGTGAAAAATTTTCTAAAGAAACCTCTGAAGGAATACAAGTATAAGTTGCTTGAAAATCCCTGAATTAATCTCCTGGAACAAATCCTAGAGGAATCCATTGGGAAAATCCTGAAAGTATCCCAGTAAAGATTTTACTGGAGGAATCTATAAAGGAATCACTGGAGACTTTCCAGAGGATTTTCCTGAGATTTAACCATAAATTTTCCAGGATTTCTCCCGGAAGTTCCTCTAAGGATTCCTCCCTAAATCCTACAGGGATTTCTCTATATTTTTTCTATAGGTTCCTCATGGAATTGCTTCTGAAATCCTTCCAAGTTTTTCTCCTGGATTTATCTACGGATGTATCTAAAATTCCTTCATGGAAAGAGTTTCTGCAGAAAATCTTAAATAAATCCCTGAAAGAATTTTTGAGATTTTTTCTGGCAAAATTTCTGGAGGAATGAATGATGGAATCTCTGGAAAAATTCATAGAGGAATTATTTTAAAGAAGGTGTTTTTTAAGGCCCAGAACAATTCTCTAGATTAACTTCAAGGTGAAATCATGGAGGATTTGTTAAAATAGTTGTGTAGTTGTAAAAAATCTATAGTGATTCTGCTAAAGCTATCTCTAGGAAAATTTTTGAAAAACACTTTTGAGGAATCCCTCTGTGAAGTCTTGGTGGAATCCCTACAGGATTTCCTGGTAGAATCTTTGGAGCAATCCGTTGAGAATCCCTGAAGATATCTCCGGAATAATTTCGGGAGGGCTACCTGCGGAAAACACTGAATGCTTCCTCGAAGGAATTTCTGGAGAAATATCTGGAATAATCTCAAAAGAACTTGCTCTAGTGTAACACCTGGAGGAATCCCTGGTGAAATCCTTGTATACCTCTCTGCAAGAATTCCAGTCGATATTTTCTGGAGGAATGTGGAAGAATTTCTTGAGAAATCTATGAAGGGACATCACGAAGAATCGCTTAAAAATACCTGGAAAAACCTATAAGGAATACCTGGACAAGTCCTTGAAAAAGTTTTTGCAGGAATTCTTGGAGAATCCTTGCAGGAATCCTGGAGGAACCTTATAAAAATATTATCAAAGGATTCTATGAAGTAATCACTGTTAGTATTCCTGTTACTCTTTTGGAAACTCGTTGCGAAATTTCTTGAGGAATGCCAGCATTTGAAAGCATTTGGAAGAAATCTAAAAAAAATTGTGTGAGAATCTATGGAGGATTTTCATTAAAAATATTGCTGGAGAAATCTATGGAGCAATCTCTGGAAGAATTTCAGAGATTTTTCCTTTTCTATAGAGCTTTTCCTGGAAGAATCTTTGGAATCATCCTTGGTAAAATTCCTGGAGGAACTCCTGGTAGAATTACTAGAGGAATTTCTAAAGGTACTCATGGAGCCCTATCTGAGCCGGTCTGAAAGAATCTGGTTGCAAATAAAAGTTCTTCCTGGAAGAAACTTTGGCAAAATTCCCGAAAAAATCGCCGAGATTATCATGTAAAAATTTCTGGTAGAATCCCTGAAGAAATCACGGAACAAATTTTGGAGAAATCTTTTCCGGCATCAATGTTTCTATTGATCAATCTGATCATGGCGAATGACCAATGATTTTCCTGAATATTGCTTCAAATTTGTGCAAAAAAAAATGGATTTTTACATTTGTTAAAGGATGATGATTGTTTTCCTCTAGACAGTCTGAAAATTTAGGGGAACATCATTTAGTAATATGCAACTCTAAAGAAATGTTACGAATTATTTTAAAACCTTCAATTTTTGATGTTTTGTTCAGTTATGCGCCACTGTGCATCTAACATACAAAATTGATTTAAATTCAATAAATACTTTGTATCTGATTGTATTACATTTGGTACCAGTTCAGCTTTGAGTTCAATGAGTTCAATTGATTGCTCTCTGGCTCTAAATCATTCCCAATCGTAGACAGGAATAATACTCGTACACTTGGAATAACACCCAATCGGAAATAAAACACATTGGGGAATAACACTGACCATCAAAACTAGCAACATCAAATCAAATTGCACAATAAAGCAATTAAAGTAGTACTTTACTTTTGAAAATTAATAAACATTGCCATCGGTGCCCCATCTGGACCGACAAATCGACGACGGAGGAGGGAAACGAAAACAAACTGATAACGCGAGCCCTTTGTTATGACGCGCCTTAGCTGCCTTAGCTAATTTATGATCGAACCTTTGCGATTGAACGCAGGCAAAGGTGAGTACTCGTACGTGATGATGCTTCGGTGTGCGGTGTGATTCATCAGCTTTGTTTTAAAAATGGATCTTCAACTGAGAGGATGTGAGAACCGGTAATATTTGTGATGATTCAATATGTTCCATCACCCCTACATTGCTACGAAAGTTGTAAATTAAAATAGGTTAAACTGTTTAGGGAAGTTTTGATTAATGCCCTTGGACTTGTTACAAAAAAGTTTGTAATATTTCACAACTTATCTTTTGTTTTGTAAGTACTATTTCTTCATATATCATCTTAATTTGGTCAAGATATATGATATTATCGCTCATGGGATAATTTACAAAACCAATTCCAATGGCAGAATTTTATTTAATGAGTGCCCTTCAGGTTATTCCTCAATTCAAAACCCTGATAGCCCTCGTTGTTTTTCGTCTTCTAGAAACCCTTCTACGATTGATTTGGCATTAACCGACTCTAGTCAGCTTTGTGGCCAACTGGTTACTCATGCTAATTTTGATTCTGATCATGTCCCTGTTACTTTTCAAATATCCCGTGAAGCGATTCTCTTAACAATTGTTTAATATATCAACCTAGAAAGATAATGTACTTCTTGGAAGTTATCCATACTCTTCCTTACAACCATAACGGACCGCATAACTGAACGAACAAGTTTGCACGATGGCTCTGACATGTTATGTCTTTGCTGTCATATTATTTCAAATGTTGAACAACTCTTCATCCACTCCAACCGCTCGTCCCCATTAGTATAATGAGAAGAAGGGAAACAACGTGCTAGTTGGATTCCTACACTCTAAACGAACCATGGAAACTTAACGGTGCAATCATCATAGGCTTAGTTGTTTATCATATTCGTTCGCTTAATCCCAGGTTGCCTCATATGATAACCTCATAAAAGTGGCGGTCCTTACAATTTGGCGGTTGTCAGGTATGATAATGAGACCCAGAGTAAAACATGTAGATTGTTATCGCTGGCTGTGTATCAAATCGAAATTAAAAAAAAAATCATGTCCATCCAACAGTCGAACATCATCATGTTAACTTATATCAAAATTCTTGAATCATCAATCGACCATCGATGATGGTTGAAAAATAAAGCTGCTACAACGTTGGCAATGCCGGTTGTCCTCCGTCACGTCGTCGTGAACTTGATAAGTTTATAGATTTAGAAAAAAAAACACCTTGAATTTTGGAAGACGGATGAGAGCTGATGTTAATCTGTGAGACATGATTCTATTCTGCGCGATGACTGCGTGTTGATTGTTGAGGCTTTTAAAGAACCGCTGGATGAATTGATTACTATCAATGGATTTCTGGAAAAGAACAATATTTGGCTCTTTGGAAATTCTGTAATAATCATCACCTTTCCATACAAATGTTGAACACATTGAGATGATGCAAAATGGAGCACTCGTGGCAAAGAATAATTTGCCCTTATTACGTTATTTTAAATCTTCACCGGATTGTGTAGACTACGATGGAATGCTAGACTGCGTTGGTCCTTGTAACTACACGGAGCCACAAATCAACCCAACTTTGACTTCTTTTGACGCAATTCCGCTTTTCCGTGGGATAACCCAAATTTGGGTAAACTGACATATAGCTATCGTTAGGTGTTTCTCCTTTGACAACAGCGAAAAATATAACTCAGTGCAAAAAAAACTCTACCCAGCGTTAGCTTTCAAACTCTCCGTAGTGGATTGAAACAACTTAATGTTAGGTAAACTCGAAAGAACCCAAATTTGGCTTATTCCATTGAACTTCGACGATAGGTCGGTGCGTCTCTCTCTGTTTTTGACAACATTGCTGTTGCAAGAGAGACAAAACAACCAACCTAAATGCAGTTTACCCAAATTCGAGTTTAAGGAATTTATTTTTTGGGTAGACTGATTTCTCCGTGTAGAGTGCCTGTAAACAAGAGTGACGTCTTGTTCCAGTTTTGACAGGTCTCCTGCTCGATTGGAACGCGGATTTGCTTGGAAATGATAGTTCGGCGCTGTTAAAAAAAAAAAAGTTATCTGTCAAATCGTACACTTCAGGTTAGGGGGTCATGCACAAATTATGTCACGCTCCGAAGGGGGGGGGGGCAAGCGTGACAAGCCATACTCATACAAAAAACGTGACAAGGGGGGGGGGCGGAGAGGGTCAAAAAAGTTGAAATTTAGCGTGACATAATTTGTGTACCATCCCTTATCAGAACTCTAGGTCTGAAAGGCTTCTTGTAAGAGCTGGTGTTCTTCAAGGGAGCATTTTGGGACCAATATTATATAATATTTTCACATCTGACTTACCAGAGTTACCTCAGGGATTTCAAAAATCTTTGTTTGCGAATGACATAGGCCTCTCCGCCAAAGAACGAAGCCTGCGTGTTATTTGTAACAGATTGCATAAAAGTTTGGATACTTTTTCTTCATCCTTGCAAACATAGAAGATTTCTTCTAATTGTTCCTTGGTTTGGGTAGACATCATTTCCTTAGAATGCTGACAGCTTTTCTCAATTGGTTTAAATAGTGATACCAGATTCATCTCATATCCACTACATCATTTCACAAATGCTAAGAACCCACCGCATTACCATATCCTTACAGCAAAAGCCAGTATCAAACGCTGGATCTAGTAGAGGATGCAAACAACATCTCCACAGGGAGCGGGGGATTACGTTACAAATTGAATGTTTTCGCATCAATCAGACACGCGCTCGAAACAAGCTGCAGCCCATACCCGTTGTTGCTGCATTGCCATTGCCATTGAGCAGAGCACGTTTCGAGTGGGTTCTTGTTCCAGAATTGTTCAACCGATCCAATTAGTGTATCTCGTTCCCTCCTGGGGAGTGGGGAATCACATGGACTGCCTCCAAGGTGCATATCGGTCGCATTTTGGCAGACCAGCCACCAGGTGTAACTCCCACTCGCACAGGTGTGTGTGATTCCATTTTGATATCAATCTCACCCGTCGGCGACAACAAATAACGACTGCTGGGAATTGCCTTCAAGGGGGTATCTGGTTTTCCGGTATTTTCCGTAGAATTATTTTTCTCCCATCCATCCCATTATTGGGGTGGGTTATGGGGAAGCCGAAAAGTGCCTCCTTCTCCTTCTCGCAATGCGGCAAATTTGTGTTTTTCATCATTCGATTGCAACATTGTGTGTGGATTCCGCCAATCATCATTAGATTGAGTAGTTTTGTGATTTCTGGAGGGAACTTTTGAGTCGGTTCGGGGAAGTCACGCGCCGTCATGCTGATCAGGGTATTTTTTTCGGGAGATTGCAATCTTCGGTGATTTAGGTGGTTTGGGATGATTAATGAATAAAGTGGGATATAAAGATCGAATTGATTTGGATGGATTCCAGAGAGAACCCGTTTATACGACACGCTACAAGTTTTAATGTCCCAGAGAGTTCTATTTCATAACTTGTGGCAATTTAAAATTGAGTCAAAATTATTGCTTTACTTTTGAAATGCATTAATATTTACAATCATTTTTATTTCTTATCTGAAGAATTGCAACGAATGATCGATGCAATGTGAAAAATCACCACTGTGGCTGAAGCCGTCAAATAATTGTTTAAATATGATGTATTGGAATGCTGGTTCTTTGAATGGTAAAGAGGTCGAGCTATTTAATTTTCTAACAGCTTAGCAGTTATTATTGAAACCTATTTGAAACTTGGATCCAAACTCAAAAGAGATCCTAGCTTTTTTTGGTTTATCGTATTGATCGACTGCATGGTGGATGTGGTGGAGCCGCAATCATTCATTGGCATATAAAACATAAACTTTTCTCGTCATTTGGAACCATAGTTTCAACTTTGGGTGTTTCTGTTGAAACACAGCTTAGTGAATATTCATTCATAGCTGCCTATTTGCTATTTCAATGCACAAGGCAGCAAGTTAATTTGCACATACTTGCGAAAATTGACTCGATATAAGTCAATTTTTTTTATCATTGGTGACTTTAATGCCAAACATCGGTCATGGAATAGTTCTTAAAAGTAATTCCAACGGCAAAATTTTATTTGATAAGTGCTCTTTAGGATATTTCTCAATTTAATATCCTGACAGCCCTACGCCCAGATGGGGCCAGATGGGGCCCAGATAGCCGTAGCGGTAAACGCGCAGCTATTCAGCATGACCATGCTGAGGGTCGTGGGTTCGAATCCCGCTGGTCGAAATTTTCTCGATTCCCAGGGCATAGAGTATCTTCGTACCTGCCACACGATATACACATGCAAAAATGGTCAATCGGCAAAGAAAGCTCTCAGTTAATAACTGTGGAAGTGCTCATAAGAACACTAATCTGAGAAGCAGGCTTTGTCCCAGTTGGGACGTAACGCCAGAAAGAAGAAGAAGAAGAAGCCCTACGCGTTTTTTCACTTCTAGGAACCCTTCTACGATTGATTTGGTCTTACCCGACACTAGTAATCTTTGTAGCCAATTAGTTACTCATGCTGATTTTTATTCTGATCATGTCCCTGTTACGTATCAAATATCTCATGAAGCGATTCTCAATCCTATCAGCTCCACTTTCAATTATTTTCGAGCCGACTGAAACGTTAATTGACTCTAATCTTGATGTTAACATTTGTTAATAAAGTTTTAATCCGTGATTACAGACGATGATCTTGAACTCTTGATCCGTCTTAAAAACGTGAGGAGAAGGCAATTTCAACGCACTCGCGATCCTGCTATGAAAATTATATGGCAGGATTTGCAGAAAGAAATGGAGAAACGTTTCTCACAATCAAGAAACAAAAATTTTGTAAATAAAATTTTTCAATTGGACCCTTGTTCTAAGCCCTTTTGGAAATTACCAAAAATTTAGAAAAAATACCTCAAAAGCCGTTACCGGCATTGAAAGAAGAAAACAAATTATTACTCACTAATTGCGAAAAAGCTCATAAACTTGCCATGCAGATAGAAAGTGCGCACAATTATAATTTAGGACTTACTAGTCCAATTGAAAATTAAGCTACTTAGGACTTCGAAAATATTCTCAATCAAGAGAGTGTTTTCGAAAATGCTTGGGAGACTGATTTGGGAGAAGTGAGAACTATTATTAAAAAATTCAAAAATATGAAAGCTCCTGGCGATGATGGAATTTTCTACATCTTTATCAATAATTTTCCAGAAAGTAGCTTATCATTCTTAGTTGATATATTTAACAAATGTTTACAATTGGCATTTTTTTCCTGACAAATGGAAAAATGCTAAGGTTGTACCAATTTTAAAACCAAATAAAATCTTGCAGGAACTTCTAGCTATCGTCCAATCAGCTTGCTTTCTTCCATCAGTGAACTTTTTGAAAAGGTCATTATGAACAGAATGATGTTCCACATCAACGAAAATTCATTTTTTGGCCAATGAGCAGCTCGAACATCCGACCAGTCATCAACTTTTACGTGTAACGAATTTGATTCGTTTCTAGAAATTTGAACTGGTGTAAAAAAAAACATAAAAAGCAACTGACAGTGTTTTACCAGAGAGAATTCAAAAAGAGACCGAAAATTGATCAAATTAGAAACTGAGAAACCTGACAGGATTTAGAAGGTAAGAGTTTGATTATCAGGTCAGACATTTATTTTTCTGTAATTGCTCGTGACATTACGATAGTATTTTCACTGCTTATGTTGTTGTGTGATTTTCTCTAGGAATTTCGTGAAAATTTAGGTAGATCCCCAAAGATTTTTCCAGGAGTGCATTAGGTAATTATTTCCCGTGCAACTCCTTCAAAAATTTCTCCAGAATTTTGTTTTGGATGTCTCAAGAATTTTACCTGTATTTTACCAAGGATACCCATAGAAATTACCCGAGAGATTCCATCAAGAATTTCTCCAATGATTTCCTGATATATTTTTCATGGAAGTCCTAAGTCATTCAGGATTTCATCAGGTGATTCTTTCATTAATGTTTTCAAGGTATCTCCTAAGATTGCTGTGTAGATCATCTTTGAAAATATTGGTACGATCTCCTAGAATCATAACTAGAGAATTCTGTTGAATGATTAGTGAAAAATAGCTAAAGAAACACCCACTAATTTCTTCAGAAAAAAGCGAGGAAAAATGAAATTGTTGAAGGTAGCCCTCAAAGCTTTCCTGGTGAAAATATGTGAAAAACCCTCTAAGCTGCCTCTGGAGAATCGTTGGAGGAATCTCTAGAAGAATTTCTGGAGATATCCCTGTAGGGGTCCCTGAGAGCATTCTAGATGAAATATTTGGACAAACCACTAGAATCACATTGGGTATCCTCGTATAATGTGCGACGAAATTATTAAGCAACTATCTGAATTGCCGCATTGTAGTCTTTGTTATAGCTCCAGGAAAACCTCCAGAGATTCCATCTAGAGTCCTAAGTGCAATGTTTCCACTAGTAATTTTTCCAGACACTCTTTCAGTGATTTTTCCAGAAATTCCTCCAAGATAATCGCTACCGTAATCCCTACAGTGATTTTTCTAGGAATTCCACTAGGGATTTCACCAGAGATTCTTCCGAAATTCCTCTAGGAATTGCTTCAGGGAGGCTTTTGATCGCTATGGATTTTTAAGACCGATTCTGACAGAGCTCTAGAAAAACCTTCAGCGTCCTCAGGCGATCCTCTAGGGATTCTTCCACAGGAAATCTCCACAAGGATTCTTCTAAAGATTTTGCATGGAGTTTTCCAGTGGTTGCTCCATAGGTTCCTCCGTTATAATCTTTACTGGAATTCTTCCAGGAATTTCTCCACGGATTTCTTCGAAGATTTCTTCAAACGTTTTCTCCTGATATTCCTACAGAGCTATTCCAGAAATATTTGCAGAGACTCCTCCAAGGATTCCACCAGAAAAATCTCTACAAATATTCTTGACTTCCTCCAAGGATCTTAAAGAATTACTCCTGTGGTTTTCTCATTGATTTCTGCTAAAAAATCCTACTACTTGAAGAAATTGCCCCAGGTAGACCTCTCAAGATTCTTCCAGGAATTATTCTGGAGATTTTTTCAGAGATTCCACCAGAAATCCACAAGAATTCTACTCTAAAGATTTTTCCAAGTAATCCTCAAGGAATTTCTAGCGAAATTTATCCAAAGATCCTGTACAAATTCCTCAAGAATTCCTCCAAGAGTGCCTCCAGGGATTCCTCCAGTATTTTTTTCCAGGAGTTGCTCGAGGAACTCCTTTGCTGAAGAAGTTTTCAAAAAGCCCCTGGATAAAATCCTGACGGAATCGTTGGAGGAATTCTTTGAGCCATCCCTGGGGGACCCTCTAGAAAAAAATCATGAAGAAATCTTAGAGTAATCCCTAGATATCGCTGGATGATTTCTCTAGAAGAAAATGGTGACCCCTAGAGTGCCTCCAGGGATTCCTCCAAGACTTTTTTTTTCCAAGAATTGCTCAAGGAAATCCTTTATTGAAGAACAGCCCCTGGGTAAATTTATGGAGGAATGACTGGAGAAATTCTTTGAGGATCCTCTTGAAAAATTTCATGAAGTTATCATAAAAGTAATTTATGGAAATCCTTTGCGGAATCCTTGGCTAATCCCTGGAAGATTCCTTGGAAAATTCTCAGAAAAAAATATTGCAGGAGTCTCTGGATCAATATCCGAGGATATCTCCGGAGAAATTCCTGAAGAAGTCACTGGAATATTTTGTATAGGAATCAATATTGAGAGCTTCCTAGAGTAATAGCTGAATAAATCTTCAGAAGAATCCCTGGAGAGATTTTCCTGGAAGAATCCCTGGAATTCATAGATCCCTGAATGAATCAATGAAAGGTTACCTAGGTTAGTTGATGAAGGAATCTTGGAAACTTGGAGACATCTCTGCATGGATCCCTATAGAGTTTTTTTTTCCAGCATGAATCCTTAAAGGAGTCTCTGGAGGAATCTTTGGAAGATTATCAGGATAAACCGCTTGAGGAATTCCTGGAGGAATATCTGGATGGATTCCTGGAACAATCCTTGCTGAAATTCCTGGAGGAGTCCCAGTAAAAATTTTACTTGAGGAATCTATGGAGGATTCACTACAGGCTTCTTTTTCTTTTTGGCATAACGTCCTCACTGGGACAGAGCCTGCTTCTCAGCTTAGTGTTCTTATGAGCACTTCCACAGCTATTAACTAAGAGCTTTCTTTGCCAAAGTTGCCATTTTCGCATTCGCATTCGTGCCACACGATGTGGCAAGTACGATGATACTCTATGCCTAGGGAAGTCAAGGAAATTTCCATTACGGACATACCCTGAACCGACCGAGAATCGAACCCAGACACCTTCAGCATGGCTTTGCTTTGTAGCCGCGGACTCTAACCACTCGGCTAAGGAAGGCCACTTCACTACAGGCATTCTTGCGGAAACTGATTAGAAGTTCTCCCAGTGGAATCTCCGGAGAGTTCGCTGTATCACTGAGATTACTGTAGATTATCTCGGAGGAATTTCTAGTGAATCTTTTGAGAAATCTTCGAAGGAATTTTCAAAGAAACCTCAGGTAGAATGTCTGAAGAAATTTCTGGAGATGTATCGGGAGGAATAGTTCAAGTAATCATTGGCGATTTTCCTGAAGGAACTGGGGGATTTCCTGAAGCCAGAAACAATAAGAAGAATTTTATGTTTGCCGGATTTCACGTCAACTCGACAAAGGGATTGGCAGTGACTATGTGCAGTTACTATGTGAAACTAAGATACTTTTCATTCTTTGTTTTTTTTTAAATCGATCTAGACTAACATTTGGAAAGGGTCAAAGTTGTTTTTTACTTTTTTTATAAACCCGTGTAACTCGAAAACGGTAAGACCTGCAAAAAAGTGATGTATGGGGGACTGTCGTGAAATTTCCTGAAGTTTTAGAAAAAAATATTGAAAAAATAAAAAGACATTTGCTACACTTAAAAACAATGATTCAATATTTTAAAATCGATAAAAAAACGGCCATTTCAGATTTTGATCGTTCTTATGTAGAAAGTTTTGCAATTTAATTTACTAAAAGTCGTCCATACATTGCAAATTTGGGCATATTTAAGGGAAAAAAGTTTTTCTAACAACAAATTTTTCAAGTCCAATGTGTTTTCATGTGATAAATGATACTGAATCAGAAAATAGATTGTATCTTTTATTGAGAATAGTTAAAAAACGGAATTATACAGTGATTATGGTTTTTAAATGAAGGCAATCAATGGACTTCGCCTCTGCCTATGAGAAAATCAACTCCGTCTAACAATCCGCCGGGTTTTTTTTTATTTGAAAGATATCACAAAAGTATTGCAAACATTGATAAGTAACAACCTTATCCATACCCCATACACCCCATTGGCAGTGGAACAAACTGATACATGTATCACCAAATAAAATTTCTGTTATATATCTAATGAACAATACGTTAAAATGTCAGAGGAATTGATGGAATTGTTTGATAAGGTTAAAACTGTCCCTGATACCCAAAAATATCATTGTTTTATGCCTATTAGTGATACACAAATTGCAGCCAAACGGTACACCAATTTAGAGGATAAACCAAAAACATTCAATTTATTTAGTAAAGCCCAAGAATAATGTAAATATTTATGTGCAGATACTACGTTTAAGGATATATAGCAATAATAAAAATGCGTGATAAAAACAAACCACGACTTCTTTTTCATAAGCATTGACCTTTCCAGACACCTGTTAAGATTGGCTTTGACCAAATAAAAAAAGAAATATTATTGTGATATCTTTCCAACCATTAAAAAACCCATGGGAATGTTAGACGGAGTTGATTTTCTAATAAACGGTTTGGTGCGACATCAATTGCATTGAATTGAAAAAAAAACTCTGTATAATTCCGTTTTATTTCTTTTAACTACTCCCAATAAAACAAATATAATCTATTTTGTGATTTAAACTCATTTATCACTTGAAAATATGATCAAACTAGACTATTTAAAGCGAAAAAAAAATAAAATAAAAAAATAATTTTGGACTTAAAAAATTTGATGTCAGAAAAACTTTTTTCCCTAAAACATGCACAATTTGCAATGTATGAACGACTTTTAGTAAATTTAATTACGAAACTTTTTGCTTAAGGATGATCAAAATTTGAAATGGCCGTTTTTTTTTAAATCGACTCTAAAGTTTTGAATTTTTTTTCAGTGTAGGAAATTTTTTCAATATTTTTCTCTAAAACGTCAGGAATTTTCACGACAGTCCCCCATACAACACTTTTTTGTAGGTCTTACCGTTTTCGAGTTATACGAGTTTATAAAAAAAGTAAAAAAACTTTGACCCTTTCCAGATATTAGTCTAGATCGATTTTGAAAAAAAAAAAACAAAATATGCAAAGTATCTTAGTTTCACATATTTTTGACATCCAGAAAGTTTTATTGAATTCTGAAGGGGTGCTGCCAATTGCGTGTCGAGTTGGCGTGGAATCCGTCGTTTGGTATTTGGCATGGTGATCTGGATGAAAAATCATGAACTTTGAGCTGTCGCATGATGGTGCTATATGATGATCTGAAAATGTCCACAACACACCCTACCGGAACCGGTTTCGGAATTTTCCGACCAAACCCGGCCAAATCTGATTGTTGGTATCCTTTAGTGCTCTTGTAAATCATGACATTTGAACCGTCGTATAAACTTCTGGATATAATATGTACCAGTTTCTTCTGAAACAGGTACTATGTGCCCTTACGTTAAAGTTCAGAGTGGCCAAACTTGCAAAAAATATCCGGTTTCATATCTTTCGCATAAAACTAAAGAACAAATATCAATTCAAAAATTGATTTTTGAGAGTATTTCAAAGCCATGGGTCATTTTTGACCCATAATGCATAATGTGTAACTTTTTCTCAAGAAGTAACGCCAGATCAAACAAGAATATCAATGAAACTACAAAAAATCTTGCTCTCATTTTCCAGTAATTATCATTCTAACAGCACGTCTTGCAATGCAAAGTCTTCTCCTATGTATATGAAATTTTGCTAATAAGAAAAATGCAGTTCTAACTGGATCATGTGGTGACTGGCGGGAAGAGCACACATGAAAGAGACAAATTCTCTGACTGCGTGTCAATTCCCAATATCAGTCATCGATCGATAGAACCGTTCGGTTGATTGCCGTCAGTATAAGAGCACATTGAAGCCTCCTGTATTTTGCCTGTGTTGGTAGCAAAGCTCAAAGCTTTGAGCCAACCCTTTTCCAGTAGAGAAGCTAGGCAAAATACAGGACGCTTCGATGCTTACTGACTTTAAAATGGCTTGCTCAATTTTCACCACCTAATTAAATTTCAATCTTGTCGCTCCCTTGCGACACCTATGCACCTATTCGTTTCCATCATTTGCTTCATTAGACTCCCTTTACCTTTGAGTCGCATGACCGATATAGCCATAAAACAATAATAATTTAAAACAATCACGGTCAAAACCTTCTCCTATGTAAAAAATAAAGATAATAGAATGTTTCGCAACTAGGATTAACATGTGTATTACGGCTTAAACCAGCCGACGATGTTTTGAAAAAACCTGAAGTTGGTAGACACAAAAGTCAATTTGAACTAATTGAGATGTATAATTGTGAGAAATAATGGAATCGTTCTGGTGGACTTCGATCCCACGATTCCCAGTACGCTAGACTGGGCACGTTAACCAACTACGCCACCGAACGGGTAACGATTCTGCAGCGCAATCGGCCAACCTGAAATCAAAGTCCGTTACGACCCCACATTCTCCTTCACAACCCTACATCTCCTTGATTGAAAGAAGGGTAAAATCGTGCTAAATATATATAAATCTTCAGTGCAAAAATTCATTCCAATAGCGAAACTCAAAAGAAGGATTATTGGAAAAAGGGTAATTTCAGGATAAATGATAAAATACTATTGGCAATAACTTTCCTTAAATGCTCTAGTTTATTCAAGAGCATATGGTTTTTGAATAAGTATCATTTTTTATCAATTGGTTCCAAAACAAACCTGATATCTTCAGAAACATTCAATAGAAACGTAAGATCGAATGACATCTTAAGAAATTTTTGGTTTCAGACTCATTATGCCAAACGACTATTTTGCCAAACGACTTTATGCCAAATGACCTACCACCGATTTTAATAGTTTAACGTTTCATGCAAAAAGGGTAAAGAGGTTGTGTATAATCATCAATTTGTATAAAATTCGTAAATATGTTTTTGAAGTCACCCGCTTCCTCTGATGGAATTGGAACAGGAATTTTCTTGGGTATTTCGATTCGAATTCAAAAGATTCGTACGGTTACCGATGGATGAAAATTAGCTTGTGAATGACCATAATTGTAATTTATCTGATGAGTATGATTATTAAGCAACCGCAAAATGAGAATAGTTGAATATTTTGCCTAGGGAACTCCGGCTACGAAAAACGTTGCCTTCCATCTGTCTGGTACAAGCGTTAGTGATTCGTTTGCGTGAAAGCCAATCCCAAAAGATAGACTTATTTGCCTCCGCAATTTGCGCATACAAACTTTTAGGTTTCTTCCTTTACATGGCAGTCGATTGTTTCATGCCAATCAACTATGCAAAGCGGTATAAATCCAAAAATCCATCGTAGACTTCCTGCACTAAATATGCCATGTCATAACAGCCTCCTCTCGCATAACAGTCCCATTTATATAGGAAATCCCATAGAAAATAGGACTGTTATGCGAGTAGGAACAGTTAGAATTTTTATAACCACAAATATAAATGTACAATGTAATATATGATAGTAAAGCATGTACTAATTCATTCCTTATCTATTTTCAGGTAATTCATTGGAATCAGAGCCAAAAATGAATCTTAAGGTAATCATAACTAAGCCAAATCTGCCAAACTATTTCGACATCTTGAGTAACTTTAAACAGCCAAGGAAATTTTTGTTTTTCTAATCAAGTTTACAATTGTGCAGCAATGGATGTCTATTTCAACTACTAGGACATATTGCATATCGGTACTATATTGGGAAGCATAGTTAGAAACTTTGCTTCCATTATATATTTAAAGGGCATTCACAATTCATAAAAAATAAGATGCGTTTTCCGATAACTATTCCATGAAAAATATAATCTCACCACTTATCTCATATTCTGCGGCTCATCACATGAAATTTGATTATCATAAATAGTCCTGCTCGTAATTTGTTCTTCGCTGTTGTCATGTTTGTTGCTTCCTTGGTGTTGTTCTCTCGTTTCCTCGGGATTTATTTGGTCGACGTCATCACTCTTACTGTTTTCAACAGTAATTTCACGTTTCTGGTTCAGAAATTCTTCACCACATTTAAACCTCCTGAGAACAAAAAAGATTGACGCTTAATTTCGATTCACATACTGGAAAATCCTTACTTACACAGAATCTAGCATTTCTTGGTTTTCCTTTGCAAGAACCTTTGTCATATTCTGTAGCTGGTCGCTCAACCCGTTGCCATTCCATTCATCGTCCGCTTCACTGAAAATTTGATCTCCCTCATAGCGCTGCCACTGATTTTCAGCCAAAGCTTCGAAAATAACATCCAGCGACCGTGAAATTGTTTGCCCGGAACAACCATTCTTGAAATTTCATTGCAAATGTAACATCTGAATGAGTATTAGTAGACCCTCGAATTCATTTCGTAAACTTTCTCAAGAAGTTCCATAGAAACCTACCTCTCGGTCTCCTTCGATGCAACTGTGGCACATCCGTTCGCATTGGGCCCTAAAGGCATCCCGGTTTCTTTCAATGTTCTCGAGCAACTTGGTGCGGATCTGGAGTATGACATCGTCCTGCTTTTTCACACTGATGAGCGTTCGGTTCTCGAAGCGAAGCTGTTCGACTTCCTGCTGCAGAGACGCCACTTCCACCCGATAGGCCTCCAGTTCCGTTTGGGCGATCTTGACGGGGTCCTGGGACCGGAGATCGGCTATTAGGGAGTCCTTCGCAGATAGTTCGTTTTGTAGCGTGGACAGTTGTTGCTGAAATCAAATAATTATTTAGACCGGACGAGGGATAAATATTTTTCGCAAAACAAATGAGAATAACATTCTTTGCAAAAACGCAGTTAATGACCTATGTTTCATACGATACTTTCAACTGTTGGCCCACATTTATGAATTGTTACCTTTAATTCCTCGCGGAGCTCTTTGATTGCCTTGATTTCCTCCACTCGCGCAGCGTCCTTCTCCAGCAGTTCAAATATTCTGTTGTCTCGTTCTTCAACCGTTGCCTTAGCTTCCGCTAGTTTTTGCTTTAGTTTGGAGTTTTTATCTTTGAACCGATTCAGATCGTTACACTTTAGGGTTAGTTCCTTCTGTAAGCCGTCAAGCCTCTGCTCCAGCTCCGATAGGCCTTCCCGGGCGACCGTGTCTCGATTGTTCGATAGCGATTTTATCTTGTTCATGGCGCTTTTCATCTGTGGCGAAATAGTAAATGTATAGGGAGCCGGAACCTATCTATCTTGGCATTTTTGATTTACTTCGGTAATGTTTTTTTTTAAGCTACTGAACTCATATTTGGCCACAAAATGCGTCGTACTAAAGTGTTTTTGCAAAGTTTCAGATAAGTCGGCCGAGAAAAGCCCCTCTTGCCAAAGTGAATCATGGAAGTGCCCAAGTAGCTGTGCATCTTATTAGAATTCTTCAGGAATTGCTGGCGGTTGTAGTAGAACTTCAAGTACAATCCATAAATTACCAGACGAATCATCAGAAATATTGCCTCAAGAATATTTTAATCCCCAGAGGAATATCTGGAGATTTTTTCAATGGATTTACTTGGGAAATTTTTGGAAGATCGAATGAAGAGATTGTTGAAATAATCTTTGGAATAGTTTTCATTAGAACAATTGAATCAATAGAATGTCGATAAATCCATAATGAGTTTTTCCAGTGAATTCTTTGAAAAATAATTTAAAAGAACCCCCAAAATGAATTGCTTGAGGAATTATTGCAGGAATTTCTGGACGAATTTCTGAAGGAATACCAGGAGGAATGCTTTTCGAATTCTGTGGTAGTGTTCCATAAGAAATTCAAAGAAGGAAATCCTGAGAGATTCTCTGGAGAATTACTAGAAGAAATTCGGGAGAAATAACTTAAATGATTCTTGGAGAAGCTCATGAGAAATTTTCAGTTAAATCCTTGGCAGAATATTTAAAGAAATATCTGTTTGAATTCTTGGATATATTTCTGTAAGACTACATAAAGAAATTCTTACTGCAACACTTGGGAAAATAGCAGAAAAATTATGAGCTCAGCTAGATAAACTCTTCAAGATATTCTTGAAGAATTGCATTCACGAATACTTGAAAAAGTACCAGAAGAAATGTCATCGTGTCAGAAGACAAACATTTCACAGTTTTTGCGGTTCTCGATGTTAGGTGAATTGCTTAGAAAAACTGATTCTGAAATTTTCAAGCGATATTGATTTTTTTCTAGATTTTGACAAAATGTAGAATGAACTACATACTAGAACAGCCTATTTAGTATCTGAAGGTCCGTTCTTGGAAATTTTTAGGTTTTTTTTCGAAAAAAAGTTTTGCAGAAGCTCCTGATGGAATTTGCAGAGAAATAAATTAGAGAATCTATGAAAGAATTCATGGAGAAGTTTTTGTACTAAATCTCGATGGAATGCATAAGAAAATTGAGAATGATACTGAAAAAAATCGTCCTAGGAAATTATTTTTAATTCAATCCTCCAGAGAATTATTTGCACTGAGAAGGATACGGGAATGATTTTTTGAGGAACTCTGACAGGAATCTTCAGAAGAATTATTTGGAAGAATGTTTGGAGAAATCCTTGGAATGGTTTCTGAATTCCTTTGATCCTGGCTCAAATCTGGGTTTGTTGTTGTGTTTCGAACAGAGCGTTACGCGTATATAATTTAACCACTTCCAATTGATTTGGCTGTAGAAGACCAAATAATATACGCGTAACTATTTGTCCAAAGCAAGTCGATTATTTTACATGGAAGAAAATCATAGAGGATTCCCGGGAGGGAATATATGTAGAAATTTCTAGAGGAATTTGTTAAGATACTCGATAAAAAAGCTACTTGTAAGATTCCTGAAGAAATGTATGGAATATTCTCAAAAGTCCCTGAGAAAAGGGCATAAAGACGGTTTCGCATAATTCCATAGGTGGACGTTTCGCGTAATGGGCGTTTAGCATTAAGAAAATCATTAAGGCGAAGTAGGTCGCCATTGAAAATTGTACGCTTCGTTGATGATTGTTGCTCGAATCAAAGAAAATCAGTTGCTTTTGCACTGGCACATCTGAAAAAGAATCAGCATACTTTATGCGCGTACAGTGATACTTTTTCAAGTCAATATAAACTATCAAGACTGAGTTCTATCACTTTGATATGCAAGCTGAAAAGTCGTCATTGATGCCAAAACAAATGACGGGCTACTTAGCCTCAAAATGCTGCCTGTTCTTATAACAAACTGATTTATGGGAAACGTCAATTATGCCAAACGTCGTTATGCGAAATGGGTCACCTCCCCTGAGAAGTGTCGTGGAAGTATGCCTGATACGCAGGGCTGCCAGATGTACAGATTTCTCTGTATTACACAGATATTTTTATTCTGACACAGATTCAATTTGTATGGAACACAGATTTTCTTTCAACAATTTTTGTATGGACACAGATTTTTTTGTATGGGACACAGATTTTTTAACCTCGTGGATACAGATTTTCTATCAAATCATCTGACAGCTCTGCTGATATGATTACTTTACAAATTTCCTAAAAGAAACCTTATAGGGTCATCTAAGACAAAGATTCCTTGGGGTGATTTTTAGGTCCAAGGTGGCGAATATGTTGAAACTGAATTTGGGCGTAAAAAGTTTGAAAGGGGGCGAAATTTCTAACAACAATGGTTGTGTTGCTTTTCCCCGAATGTCGTTTCCCAGAACGCTGATTCCCCGAATGTCCCGTTTTCCCGAACAGCCCCTTTCCCCGAAAAGTGCTTGCCACTCATAATTGTCAGCATAAATGCTGACTCGATATCGACTCATAGAACCAAGGTATCTAAAAGGGAGGCAGATCAATCTGTCAGAATACTGCAAACGCTATGTTGAAATTCCAGATGACAGCTGGCAAGTTTGTTTTGGTTAGAGGATGCTAGAAAAAGTTGTATTCAAGATTTCAAGTTTAAAATCGCTTATTACATAATTTCAAACACAAACGAAACACGAAATGAAACACAAATTCCACTCATGAAAGCGGAAGAAAAGTTTAACTCTCCGGTAAGATTTGTTTGCTATGGTAAACAATCCCATAGAAACGATAAATGCAAACATACTCGCCAGGTGTCACTCCACCTTCCCCGCAGCTGACCTCACTTCGAACCCACTGATTGCTAAACCTCCATTTAAGAAATCTTGCATGGAACCATACTGAAAACGAAACTTCATGGTTACTATAATGGTCCACTCAAACTTCCAAACTTTTGGGAACTTGTAATTAGAAGACACAGTGTGTTTGTTTGACAAATTGAGACATGAATTTGCGAAAAAATACGAGTTCTAGTGAGACTCGAACTCACGAATCCCCCCGGAACTCACGTTCCCGAAAGTATGTTTCAGACACACCAGCAAATCTGGTACATCTGAGAATTCTAGGCGAGTAGGGGAAGTGATGGTAAAATGAACAGGGGTGGTAAAATGAACACTGTGCCTTTTACCGAGATAAAACAAATTTCGATTAATTTTTATCACGCACGGACGATTTAGAGCATAAATCTGAGTGTTTGAGTTGATACGGAGGTCAATTAAAGTGAAAATATCAACAAAAACTAAGATATTAGAAAACAACGTTTGAAAATTAGAACTGACGTAACTTGTAGCTCGGATGACTTGAGGTTTTTCAGTGAGGGGAATATCGCTATGATATGATGTCAAATCTGATAAGGTACAGTGGGGGAAGTGTATCAGTGGGGTAAGTGGATCATTTGTCCATATTGAGCATAAATACTTGAATGTGTTGAATGTTTTTGCACCATTGCATCGTTTTAGGTTATGTTCTTACGTCCACACTGATACTAATGCAAAACTGGTACTACACGTACACTAACACAAGCAAACTTGTTGGCTGCAAAAATCAATTGATTTCAAAATTGTTTTCAGTCAATCAAAAATCCATTGTACCTCTGCCTTAACTAAAATTCTATTATTTTTTTCAACGCATGGTGAACATTTCAGTTCTTGTTGAATGAATCACAATGAAAAATATGTGATTTTTATAAATAAATACAGATATATTGGACATGATACACTTACCCCCACTTTTTAATGGGGTGGGGTAAGTGGATCAAGTATTACTATAATTTATTGGCAGACTGCTTACGATAATTTGATTAAGTTTGAATACTCGCAAATATTGTTTTGTTTTTACTTTTTCTCATTACTAGCTTGAATTTGTCTAATTGACTATAGAAAATTTGAATTATTACACCTAAAATTTATGTTAACATTTCTGGTGCAAGAAAATATAAGAGAATGAATATTGCAAAATTCAAACAAAACTTTTCGTGGTTTATTAAAGCTGAGTTGTAAAGGAGCAAAATATACTAATTTTCCAATTGAAAACATAATATCGTACCTTATTTGACCATATAAATTGCTCTAGACAGATAATAGAAATACATTCATAAATAGAATAAGAAGATTTCAGTTTGTTACTCTAACATAAATGTAACTAATATTTTTAAACTACCAGTGTTTTTCGAAAACTTCGTTGGGAATAATCCTACAATACTTCAGTATAACTTTTGTAAATATATAGAAGAATTTTATCCAAATAATTCTAGCTACAATGTTTTTTTTTGTTCGAATAAGTGTGAACTACTGTATTAATATTCTTAATCATATAATTAAGACACTTTTTAATTTTTAAAGTATCAAATCATGACATAACTAGCACTAATAACAAGAACGAGAGCAATCTCATTCTGAGTATACATAATCACACCATATATGTTTTGAGAATAGAAATAGTGGTGGAGTAAGTGGATCGTTTGGCGTAAATTTTCAAGTCCCTCATACTCAATACATAAAAATCAGAAAAATCTAAATAAATGATGATTTGAAGTATAATAGTCCCTCATTTGTTATCCACAGAAAAAAGTTTGAATTACATTATTCACGTAAGCTGTACATAATAATGAAGTTGACTATTGATTTTTCTGTATCCACTTGTAGGAATAGCAGTAGTTCAGATACAAAAAAAAAATATTTAAAAAAAAAAGTAAAAATATCAGTTCGACAATGGTTTCAGTGCAGGCAGGCATGCAAGATAAGTACTAAAAGTAGTACACTCGTTCCGTCTCAAAAAGCTTTCGACATCGTGCTTCCGTCGACGTCGTGAGGACTCGGAAAACTTTGGCAGCGCGAATCAGAAGACGACAGTCAGTTTGGAGATTGAATTTGGACAGTACAGTCGCTTGGTGCTGTGGAGCTGAAGAAGTAGTGGAGTGAAAAAAAGAAAGTGAATTTGAGGAGTGAATCGGAAGCGGCGTGAGTGACCATCCGGTGGTTGATTCGGATCAGAATGGCTGATTCCGACACCACTAACCCCACGGTACCTTACCTTTAGAATTATTTTTGAATGGGTTACAATCATAATTGGCTGTATTTTTGGTGGGGCAATGAAAATTTTCAGAAATGTTTGTTTTGATCACGTTTTTTGCATGGTGTTCATTTTACCACCAACCGCTGTTCATTTTACCCACATAATGCAGGTAAAATGAACATTTGCATCGCTTTTTGATAGCGATGAAAATATGTGAAAATTTAGCTGGTTTAGTCTGAATCCATGTAGCTGCTATAGATTACATCCCTATTTTTGATGTTGTGCGGTTGAACTATACAAATTCCTCGTTTTCTATCAGAAACAAGATGATTTCCTTAAGGTGTTCATTTTACCACCCATTCCCCTACATAAATATTCCCTTCAGTTTTTAAAGGATTCATAGCAGGATCCTGTAGATTTCCGTTGATTTTATAAAGGAGTTTTAACATGTATCAAGCTCAACATCTTAAAACAAAACGCGTCGTGTTTATGGATCATTAGATATAGCTGTTTATGTGTGCACTATTTGCAGTCAATCATTCGTTATGAAATGCTTTACGTTGTCAGAAACAAATTGAAGAAGCCATTATCAAATTTTGTCAAATTTTAGGAGAGTTAAAGTTGATGTGGTCCTGAATGTTCAATCAATTAAAAAACTCACGCAGTCTTGTAAAACCCAGAGCATTTTTTATAAATACGTCTTTGTTTGATAATACAGTGATAGATTTATTTGTTTCAACCGTATGTTCATGCATATTTCAAGAAATCTCGCATAACTTATGATCTCGCCCCCAGTGTTGATAGATTCACTCTCAAACCTCAATCAATACGCTCTCCCGTGAGTGCAAACTCATTAGATATCTGCTTCGCAAATCTCACGCTTGAGATTTTGATGCAAAATCACCCAATCAACTCAAACCGTAAAAAATATTCAGTCGCAAAACCCGTCAAAAATTCGTGAAACCCGAATGTTGTTGTTTACGTTAGAAAGGATTACTATAATTTTACCAGACTAACAAGAAATTATTGCCATGTGTGAGTAAACTGTGGAAATACGAGACAATGAGTCAAAAAGGTGAGCCAACTCATCCATGATTTTTTGGCTGCTGAGTTGCGTGATTGACAACTCACGCATGAAAAATCTCAAGGCAACTGAAAATTTCGAGTTTGTTGCCAAAAACGGAATCCCACTGTATCAAAATTTCTGTGTTGTCACATTATATTTTAGCTTCACTTGGTTTTCCTTAATTTGTTTTGACATTGAATTTAATTATACCATGGAAAACATATTTTTTAGGAAATGTTTGATAAATAGTTGAAAGGTTCTTCTCTAAACAACCGACTATTGCCTAATCCATTATAAGACACAATTTAAATAAAGTGTTTCATACATTCTAGATTAGTTTGCTGAACCCAGTTTCGAATTTGCATTTGAGGATTTGAGGATACAAATTGAATTCCACAAAAACTGTTCATTTTGTGACCTGTTAACACTGTAACTTTCAAAGAAAGCTGCCTACGTCTAGGCGTTAAAAGTGGCTTATTTTTTTAATACACACAATTTAATTCTAAAATTGACCTAATTATCTGATTGTAAGACTGTATTCAGATTCAGTGACTTCAAATTTAGTGAGTAGCATATCTTATTATTTTTGAAACCTATCGAACTGCCCTTCTGCGTTTACTTGTCCCATATTCCCATATGTAAACCTTATGGACCGTGGGATAAATATGCGTAGAACGGCAGCGCAGTACTTGATCAACTTCACACCGGCATCAGAAACTTAACTTTTTGATTTCTTAAAATGGTTTTCATTGTTATAGGGTAGATGTACCAATAGCCGCATACCTAAAAACAAATATTCGTATCAAATCAAAAAGTAAAACCAGCGGTATTAGTTTTACATTATTTGGAAGCTTCAGCATACATTACACAGTGATTTACTACACCCCGTTTTTACAGTACTTGGAAGTCTCTGATAATCGTAGGTAGAACTTTCCGAAGAATCTCTAGAGAAATTCTTGTAGGAATATCTCTAGGGATTCTGTTAGAAATGAAGAAATATTTAGAGCAATTCTCTTTGAAAATATGAAGAAATTTGAGAAGTTCACTTGGAAATTGATAACAGGAATATGTGGAGAAAATGTTGCTGAAGTTCATCCCTGAAGGACGGATAAATGATTAGTAATTCCGGGAAGCTCGTTGCGATACTACTTTAAGGGAATCCCGAATGTTTTCTTTAGCATTCTTGCTGGAATGCTTAAAGAAATTACTTAACAAATCCTTGAAGAAGTTATTGAAGAAATCACCGGAGGAATATCAGAAGATATGCTTGGAGTAACACTTGATGGAATGCCTGGAAGAACTTCTAGAGTTCCTTATAGAATCTTCTGCAGGATTATTTAGGAAATTTTCTGAAAGAATGCATTCCCTTGATAAATAGATGAAGGAAGTCCTAGACATACCTTTGGAATGATTTTCGGATGAATAAAGTAAAGTTAAAGTATTGAAATTGATTTGATTGTTTGACAGAACACAACAGCAGTGCAAATGTGATCCAAGGGACCATCGAGTTAGTCATGAAAACCAAATTTAACTATGGCTCTTTAACCAATATCGTGATACGGAAAATCGAGGGAAGGAGTATTCCTTAATAAAAAAAAATCTGGAGGAATCCTCGAAGAACTTCTTTTAAGCGTTCAACGAGAAGCTTTTCCCTTAGAGTAGTGTTTGATCCTTTGGTATTGTCGTTTGTTCTTACGGGGATGAGTGAACAACATTTGTTCGGCGTAAAATGCGTTGATCGAGTAATACCGGTAAGGCGTGAATATATCACGGAATGTATCACTAACCTTTGGTGACTCCCAGATCCTTACCTTATCCCACTAACTCAATACCCTTTCCATGACATCTGAGGTATACTCGGTCTCTAATAACAATGGTTGTCTAACTAATATTCCATCCCTTCCCCGTTGACCATAAGGACACATGCACATTGAGTATAATAAGCTTATCCCATGCCTTTTCCATTAGATCTCTGTGTAACTTCGAATGTTGTGGACAATCACGGAGTAGCAACTACGAATTGTAGGTCACCTATGCTTGTGCTCATTCGCATTCAACGAGAAGCTTGTCCCATAGACTCCCGTGCCACTCACCTTTTGAATATCTTCATCCCGTTCCTGAACCGCCCTACCCTGGGCAGCTACTTCCGCCTCCAGCTGCACGATCCTTTCCTGTTTGCGATCGCATGCATCGCTCAGCTGACGGGTCTTCCCTACCAATTCCTTCAAGTCAAGGTCCCTTGCCAATAGAACCGCTTCTTGGAGAGCCGCATCTCCGGAACCTTGTCCCTCACACGGAGGACCACAGAGCTGTATTCCCGAATCATCAAGATTCGCATCTGGCTCCTTGTATGGCTTCGCAGAAACTTTACCCGGTCCTTCCAGCAGGTCTTTCGCTACGGCATAAACCGGGCTGAACCGAAACGGTTCCTCCTTCGGTTTGTCCAACTTTCGACTGGTGGAGGATTCACTCCGTTCTAGCTTACCGATCGCCGACGCCGGACGCCTGTTGCGCAGATAGGCCGGCAGCTTACCCAATTGGTGGACGCTCAGCTGAAGCTTGTCGTCAACGGCGATGTTCGGATTGGACGATTGCGATACCCGAGTCGATATGAACGAAGTTGCCGGTCGTGGTTTGTTGGCACTGGTGCTGGACGCTCTCCGGTCCAAAAGGTTCACGCTACTTTGCCTGCTGGATGTCCGCGATAGTGTACTCGGTTGGCGGGACTTGATCATCGTCAGGACGGAAGACTTCTTCGCCACACCCGAGTCTATCTTTGAGATGATCTCCTTGGTGGTCTTCAGCTCTAAGATTTATATTAAATTAGTATAATTCAAACAAACATAGAGCCACCGAAATTTACCTTTGGATTCCATTTTTTTTGTTTATAAAGTTGTCTCTACGAATAATTTGGAAATTTGTTCCCCAATGATTGATCCCGTGGATGCAGAATATTGTTATAAAAATATATGATGGCTGGCGCGACGGAATGCTGGCGGAGAGCACTTGGAAATTGTAAGGAAAATTTGACAGGTTTTAGCTGAGGCTACTGTGATTTTAATAAATGAGCAGGAAGTGCAAATTCCTTTAGCGTGGCTGGCCTATCAAAAATCTGGCCACTTTAATAAAATTCAAAACATGACATGGGAAAAAAATCCTCTTAGAATGTCTCTTAGTTGCAACTACAAACAAAAGGAAGGGTGAATCTCTGAATTCACAACTTTCTTCCAAAAAAGTGGGACTTAAAACTGTCACTACACGTGGCAAGAATGGAAGAAAGGACGCTTCCCTGGAATGCGAACTTTCTTCCACGGGTGAAATGAATAATTGTATCGAAATGAGCAATCAGTTCGATGCTCTAGACAAATTTTCCGAACACCAAATCGAAGCAGCCTTTAGCCCAGGCTCTTAGATTCAAGTGAGAAAGCAAAGAGTGCCGTCTATCGTGGTCAATTGTTCCGAAATTGGGGGATTTAGGCAGGAGATCTTGAACTCCATTAGGGGACTTGAGGTTTCCTTCCAAAATCACAAAGAAAGGAGATTGATGCGTTTTGCCGGAAACTCTTAAAGATCGCGAACTTCTTCTCAAACATCTTGAAGAGAAGAAGCACAATTTTTTTACCTATGACGACAAAACTGAAAGTTTGTTCAAAGTCGTCTTAAAAGGTCTCTCAAGTGGCTATAAGTCAGCTGAAAAGATCAAAAATGGACTATATGATTTACCTGGATTTTCCCCAGTCCAAGTAATCATTATGTAAAAGAGAAACTAATCTGGCATTGTTCGGAAAGGGCTTTCTCAAGAATATTATTTAGTTCACTTTAATAAAAGTGATCTACAAAATATTGAAGCTACAGAAAAAGCAAGATTTATGTTCGATGTCCGTGTGACATGGGAACATTTACAGAAACCTGGAGGAAATTACCAGAACCCCACTCAGTGCCGTCGGTGCCAATAGTGGAGTCATGGTACAAAACATTGCCACATGGATGCTAAATGCATGATTTGCGGAGGTTCTTCTCACGCTGCCCTGAAAAGAAAGATAGCAAAAGGTTTGTATGCGAAAATTGCGGAGGCAACCATAAGTCCAACTTTTGGGATTGCCCTTCGCGTAGGTGAGTCGTCGAGGCTCGTGCCAGGCAGATGAACGATAATGCCTGTAACGATAGCGGTCGTTTCTGGAATTCTCCTGGTAGATTTTCGAACAATGCTCATTTTTCAGTTAACGATCGCTTGATTAAGAATCATACCCATCAGATGGATCATAATCATGCTCATTCACAAACTATTTTTTTTTTTCGATGGGTAGCCGTTCAAATATTTTTATTTCGAATGGATCTATCCAAGAAAAAACGTATGCCGATATCTTAGCAGGTAATTTAAACTCCTCCCCTATCCGTACTACGAGTAACCGTTCTAATTGTTTCAAATCAAATGGGAAAAAACCCTGCCGCCACAGGAAACTTCTACTCCGCCTCTTCGTCTATCGAAAATTCTAACGGAAAATCATCAAATGTACCCACTTCAAGTGATATGTCTGCCTCTGATTTTAATTTTCTAACTGAAAAATTGAATCTAATGATTGATGCAATGTTCAAAGCCACCACTATGACTGAAGCAGTCCAAGTCGGTGTAAAATTTACTAATCAAATTGTTATTGGATTACGTTTTTCTAATGGATCCAATAAATAACAATTTAAAGGGATACTTGAGAAAATATAAACTAGAGGGTAAATCAATTCCCCTGAGAAGAACGAGGTATGAGTTCTGAGGAAAGAGGTAGTGAACAGTTAGGAATGAGGAAAAAAGATTGATTTCTCCTAATGCTTCCAAAACTCAACTAATAATATTCCCACATAAACCAAATGCTCTTTATTTAAAACCTTCAAGTAGACATGTTGTCACGATGAGAGGGGTTCCAATAAATTGGTCAGATGAAGTTAAGTATCTAGGGCTCATGCTAGATAAGAATATAACTTTCAAAAATCAGAAATTAGACGTGAGGAATGATGAATGAGCAGTAAGGAATGAAGAATGATGTATAAGCAATGAGGAATGAAGAATAAGGAATGAAGTGTGAAGAGTGAGAAGTGAGCAATGAGGAATGAGAAATTTGGAATGAAGAGTGAGGAATGAAGAGTAAGAAATGATTAATGAAGCGTGAAAAAAAAGAATTGAGGAATAAGAAATGAGATGACAAATGAGGAGCGAGGAATGAGGAATGAGGGTGGGGAATGATGAATAAGGCGTGAGGAGTGAGGAATGAGAAGTAAGACATGAGGAGTGAGGCATGAAGAGTGAGAAATGAGGAAAGATGAGTGAGGTATGAGGATTAAGGACTGTTCATTTTATAAAGTGGACACATGCAATATCTTTCTAATTTATCAATGAAACCGAAATCAGTTTTCTGTACATCGATAGACTTATGCTGTACAATATTGTGATAATAAGAAAGCCCTACAAATCATTGAATTTTACACTAATAAGGCAAAACATTTACAATAGTAGATTTTTGGAGGTTATCAAAAACAATGACTACAAGAAATTGGCTGGAAAATTCGACTAGAGTAAAGTGGGGCAAAAGTTCGAGTGGGGCAAGAGTTTCTTTTTAAGATTTCTAGCTCAAATCAAATCAAAACTTGGGAATGTCATGGTGGATCGAATGTTATTTAAGTAAGAGACTTTCACTCCAAATATCATAAAAATCGATTGAGATTTGGAAAAGTTATGGCTATTTGTTGTTTTTCGACGTAAATATTGTAATATTTGGTCAAACTTTAGATGCATGGAACCAAATGAAGATAAAATATTTTTCAGTATTGTATGTAAGGGCGTTTCTAGGCCTATCATAAGGATGCTTTGACGTGTATTAGTTTTTCCATAAATAGTTGGAATCAATTTTTGGCCCATAGCGGGGCAAAAGTTCGAATCTGCGGGGCAAAAGTTCGACCCATGTATAAACCCACGGAAAATTTTTCAAATTTCCTTAAATCTACATATTATCTTCAAATTTAGCGAAATTTGCCTGATCGTGCGAAAAATGTCAAAAAATTTTTACATTTTCACTTAGTTTTGCGAAAAACTGCTATTTTTTGGGTGTATTACAATTAACCCTGTTTTGGGCATTTTTTGATGAAAATTTAGTGTGTATTTTTCGGCAAACATAAGTTTACGGCTGGTATAAAGTATGCATGGCATAAAAGTATTGATATTTTGTGTTTTAGCCAGCGAACTTTTGCCCCACACTAGATTCGAACTTTTGCCCCACCGGTGGGGCAAAAGTTCGTTTAAGACAATCAGTTTTTAAACTGTTATAACTAAAAATTGGTAAATATTTTGACACAAGTTTGTTCAGCAAAATTATAGCCAATATGTTGAAGGTTCGCTGTATGGTATTTGTTTTGTTTCATCTGCTATTATTTTCCTGGAAACTTTGATTATACCACTAAGGTCGAACTTTTGCCCCACCTTACTCTATCCATATTTTTTATTTTCAAAAAAGGCTTGTTCTTCGAAAGCATCATCAATCAGAAGCCTGCTGGAAAATATCATGCTATTTTTGGAGCAACCATTTTCCAGATATCATAAATTCATTTTTTCGGAATGCGGGTAAGATTCGCGATTTTGCTCTCTTTTATACAAATATACTTTCTTTAGTAATCTAAACCATTTTTCAACACGATTTTTACTTTTTTTTGCTGGGAGTAAAAGGATGGTGCTTTAGCAAATTTGGCCATAAAGTATTAGTCACTAGAATGACCTAGTGTCAGAAAACGGTGGAATATTTTTGTTTAAAGCGCTACCTTTAGGATACCAACATACAATTTCTTCATAAAAAAAATATGGTTTTTGTTATGCGAAAAATAATGCTTAACTTTGACAGACAGTTTTCCTTAGGAGTTCTTGGAAAAAATATTTAGTTCTTCAACCAAAAGCATTTTGTAAGATTTTTTTTTATATCATTGTAGAATAATAGTTGAACGATGTACAGAAAACAATCCAATCAATAAATCAAAAAGTTATAGCAAAACAAAGTGTCCACTCTATAAAATAAACAGTCCTTAAGGAATGAGGAGTGCGAATTGAGGAATGAGGTGTGAGGAATGATGAGTGAAGTGTTAAGGGGATGAAACGAGGAATGAGGAATGAAAAATGAGGAGTAATTAATGAAAAGTGAGGAGTGAGGAATGAGGAGTGAAGAATGAGGAATGACGTGTAAGAAATGAGGAATGAGTGAACATGAGCATGAGCATGAGCATAGATGACAGAGCAATCGAAGTTGCACAGAGATTGAATGATTGGGACTTGGGACTAGCATACCATTCATCAATGTGCACAAATCGAGCGCTAAAACTTTAACGGCCACGTCCTTACGGTCATCGGGGAAGGCAACAGCAAGCGATACGATTAAGAAATCAAACACTACTAAGGCGATCTGCGAAACTATTCTTCCGTGCTACGGGAACGACGCGCAACACGATTGATCCTGACCGCATCAGATGTGACGAATGCGGAATTAGGAATGAGAAACGCGGAAAGAGGAGTGAGGAATTATGAGTGGGTAATGAGGAATGAGGAGTAAGATTTGAAGAGTGAGGAGTAAAGAATGAGAAATGAGTAGCTTAGAACCAGTAATGAGGAATGAAGAGAGAGAAATGAGGAATGAGGAGTAGGAAATGAGGAACGAGAGATGAAGAGTGACGAAAGATGAATAAGGAATGAGAAGGATGGAATAAGAAGTTCGAAGTAAGGAGTTAGGAATGCGGAATGAGGAATGAAAAATGGGGAATGAGGAATAAGGAGCGAGCAATGAGGAATAAAGGATTATTATTATTATCTTATGATCGAGATTTTCAGCCATAGGCTGGTTCATCTCCAGTAAGAGAAGATGCATGAGGAGTGTGGAATGAGGAATGAATAACTAGAAGTGAGAAATTAGGAATGAGGTGTGTAGGGTGAGGAACGAGGAATGAGAAGTGAGGAATGAGGAAGGAGCAGTAAAGAATGAAGAATGAGGAGTGAGGAATGAGAAGCGAGGAGTGTGGAGTGTGGAGTGTGGAATGAGGAATCATATGTATATACAGTTATTCCATGAAAAACCGATCTAGTGGGTCACCGAATTCCGTGAAAATTTGCTATTTTGTTCTTTGTCCGAAATAAGGGTACACGTGTTTTTGGATTTTTTTTATTATGGTGACTATTTCCAAAACAGGGTAACCAGATAAAACGCGATTTTGCTAAACTTTATTTTTTTTAAGAAATCATAACTTTAAACTGCTTGACCGATTTTCAATTTTCTTGAACGGCATGAAAGTTTAAGATTATGACCTTTCAAGAAAAATATAAAATTTCACAAAAACTGTTTTTTTAAGGACTGTTTATTTTATAAAGTGGACACCTTGTGCATGCTGTATCTTTCTTATTAATCAATGAAATTTCAATCGGTTTTTTGCACATCGTTCGACTAGTATTGTACAATGTTGTGATAATAAAAATTCTCCAAAATAATTAAATTTCACACGAATATGGAACAACGATTAGATCGGTCGATTTTTTGAGGTTATCAAAATCAATGATTGTAAGAAATTGGCTGGAAAATTCGATAATTTATATTTTCTACTTTCAAAAAAGGCTTGTTCTTCGAAAGCATCATCAATCAGAAGCCTGATGGAAAAAATCAAGTTATTTTTGGAGCAACAATTTTACAGATATAATATAATCAATTTTCCCGTATATTTTTAAAGAATTTTTTTTTAAATTTGATGGGAATTGATATGAGTAGGACTTTTTGTGTAAAAGTACGTCCTGACGGAAGTCCTAATATAGTATTTATATGAAAAATAACTTACGCTTTCATAGAGTTACTACGTAAGTCCCCACGTCACATTCAAAGCACAACAGAAACACAATTGTTTTATTTTTAGAAGACCTATCAAAGTACATTGACAATCATCAAAATTGGCAACACTGCTGTAATAAAATCGATTTTATTTTCCACATATTATTTTCATAATATGTTATTCTGAGATTACCAATTGAAAAATTCGGAGAAAACTGTTTACAATTTGCTGTAGATCGATAAATATGCGTACATGATTTTAAAAGTATGAGACTTTTTAGTAAAACTACCATAAACAGTAAAATTTATACTTAAGACTGTAGTTTAATCTCACGATTTAGCTTTCGTTTATACTAATATAGTTTCTTTAGTAATCCAAACTAGTTTTGAACACGCTTTTTACTGTTCTCTTTTGCTGGGAGTGAAAGGATGGTGTATCAGCAAATTTGGCCATAAATGGGTAAATCACTAAAGTTACCTAATGTCATAGAATAGTGGAATATAATTGATATTTTTAAAGCTTTACCTTTAGAAGAATAGTAAAGGATACAAACATACAATTTGTTCATAAAAATAAGGATTTTTGTTTTGCGAAAAATAATGTTAAACTTTGACGGACAGCTTTTTTTAAGAGTTTTTGGAAAAACTATTTAGCTCTTCAACCAAAAGCATTTTCAAAGATTTTATATTTTCATAGCATTTTAGAATAGAGTGTTTCGTAGGGCCCAAGCAAGACGCTTTGTTTTCGGGACGCCGGGAGTTGTTTTTCGTTTCGCGAGTTTTGCTGGGCAGTGTTTCGTAGGGCCCAAGCAAGACGCTTTGTTTTCGGGACGCCGGGAGTTGTTTTTCGTTTCGCGAGTTTTGCCTGGCAGTGTTTCGGAGGACCCAAGCAGGACGCTTTGTTTTCGGGACGCCGGGAGTTGTTTTTCGTTTCGCGAGTTTTGCTGGGCAGTGTTTCGTAGGGCCCAAGCAAGACGGTTTATTTTCGGGACGCCAGGAGATTGTTTTTCGTTTCGCGAGTTTTGCTGGGCAGTGTTTCGGAGAGCCCAAGCAAGACGCTTTGTTTTCGGGACGCCGGGAGTCGTTTTTCGTTTCGCGATTTTTGCTGGGCAGTGTTTCGGAGGGCCCAAGCAGGACGCTTTGTTTTCGGGACGCCGGGAGTTGTTTTTCGTTTCGCGATTTTTGCTGGGCAGTGTTTCGGAGAGCCCAAGCAAGACGGTTTATTTTCGGTACGCCAGGGGATTGTTTTTCGTTCCGCGAATTTTGCTGGGCAGTGTTTCGGAGAGCCCAAACAAGACAGTTTGTTTTACGGTTCGCGTTGTGTGAGTGCGAAAAGATATCCGTGTTAAGTCGAGGATGGATTACCAACTGGTGAGCTCGTTTCATGCTTATAATGACACATATTTTCATGAAAACGTTATTTATTTTAATGTTCAAATAAACTTTGAATGGTTCGTCACTATAAGTGTCGGCATTATGCCTGTTTTATATAATTTCAATATACATATATTTTCTCTCTTTAACATTACTAAAAACATCTTTTGAATGGTTCGACATTATGGATGTTGACGTATATTTTAAAACTCCTATCAGAAACTGTTCATCTCGAGACAATAATGTACAGCGTTACTCTTCTGTAATTTTCAAACAAACTAAGTTTGGTTCGTCACTAAAAGTGTCGGCATCGTTAATTTTTCATATTATTTAAAATATATACATATATATTTTTCTTTTTGCCATTACTAAAAACATCTTTTGAATGGTTCGACATAATGGATGTTGACGTATATTTTATATCTTCTACCGAAAAACTTCTCGAGACAAAATGCAAAACTAGCTTTAAGTTTAAGTTGTATTTTCCCTTCTTATCCATGGATCGCATCACTGACCAATGGTGACTCCCAGATCTTTTCCTCCCTCACTAATAAACACCCTCCCCGTGGTGATTGTGGAGATGCAGAGGTATTCTCGGTCTCTAGAAGCAACAATCATTACACCCTAACATTCCTTCCCCATCCCAACTGACTGTAAGGACTTGGCCGGCGCCGTTATTGATCAATAATTTTAGATCTGCTAAAATTGTACTTCGAAAATAAGCGGAAACTCCCATCCCTTATTCATTTGGATCGTAGTGCAATTCTTACCAGTTCCGATCAATCACGGAGTAGCAACCATTGACATGTACAGTCAGTCTATGCTATGCTATGCTATGCTATGCTTTTATATTTTCATAGCATTTTAGAATAATAGGTCAACGATACACAGAAAACCGATTACGATTTTATCAATAAATAAAAAAGATATAGCATAAACAAAGTGTCCACTTTATAAAATGAACAGTCCTTACGTGAAAAAATCAATATTATCCGTTTTTTCATGTTTTGAAGGTCTCGAGACCAAAGGGGCTATTGATGTTCTCATTTTTTCTTGAAAGTTCAGAAAATTTTACGTTTACTGCGATGTATGTTTTTTTTAGTTTTTGAGATATATTTTTTGAATATAAAAAATCAGTCATTTTTCATTGACACACACTGTAGGTCTCATCGCATTAGATTTTTTCATTTTTAAAAATATCATAACTTTTGATTGAACATCTCAACTGATTTCCAATCTTTTTTTATAGAATGAAAGCTTAAGATTTCAACTTTTTTTAAAAAATATAAAACTTTAAAAAAAATTACATAAAAGTATATAAAAAATTCCTAAAAAACTAGAACTTTTTATATTGTTACTTACAATTTTTTTCAGAATTTTATATTTTATTTCTAAAGAGCTGAAATCTTAAGCTTTCATTGCATAAAAAAGATTGGAGATCGGTAGAGCTGTTCAAAAGCAGTTTAGTTTTTTTTAAATATAAAATATATTCCGGTGAGACTTACAGTGTGTGCCGATAAAAAATGACAGATTTGTTATTTCCAAAAAAATATATCCCAAAAAATAAAAAACATACATCGCTAAAAATTTGACAGTAAACGTAAAATTTACTGAACTTTCAAAAAAAAAATGAGAACAGCAATAGCACCTTTGGTCCCGAGGCCTTCAAAACACGAAAAACTGAATATTCTTGATTTTTTTATGTAAAACAAGAATAAAACAATTTTTGTTATTTTTTTTTTAAATGTCAAAATTTTTAGCTTTCATGCCGTCCAAGAAAATTGAACGTCGGTCAAACTGTTTAAAAGTTATAATTTTGAAAAAATAAAAATTTTGCTAAATCGCGTTTTTTCTGGTCACCACAATAAAAAAAATCCAAAAACACGTGTACCTTTTTTCGGATAACAAAATAGCAAATTTCCACGGAGTTCGGTGACCCACTAGATCGGGTTTTCATGGAATGGCTGTATATATGATAACTTTAGTATGAAAGAACTCAAAAACAACATGGAATGAAAGAAAGATAATATGAATATATATATTTTATTGAAAGGTAATCACGGTGTGCCAGAAACCGTTATTAACAGAAAAAAATGTCCAAGAATTCGGCACCAACCATTCGAAAGATATAGTATTCAAGCAACTTCTCGGTAAATTTGAAAATATTCTAACGAGGGAATCGAAAGTTATAGTGATTTGAAGGTTTTGAGCTATTTTGCATGGGATATTGCTTATACATATTCCTCAACGGTGCATCATAATTATTTTTGTAAACAAGCCAAGTAACCATCAGCTTTGCATTAAGCATTCAAAACATGTGATATCGAAGTATTTTCCCTGTAAATTTGCAATCATTACGTTGAGAAAATCAGAAGTTACAGTGATTTGTATATTTACCATTATTTCTATGAAGTTTAAATTAGAGCTTTTCTATGGCTTTGTTATATTAATGCACAGAATTTACAAATAAAAATGTCCATACAACTGACACTCGGCATTTAAAAGATGTATTATTCAAGCATCTTTGCAGCTACTTCGAGAATACTTTATCTAGAGACAACATAACTAAAGTACTTTGAAGTTTTGGAAGTATAAATTTTGTATAAAATTTTGATTATTAAATTACCATGTTCAATGTTTCAACCACTACTAATTGCAACAAATTCTTATCAATATGTTGATCAATGTGATTTAATAGCGTGAATGACCGCCTACTGTTGCTTCTCCGTTATTACAAGAGCAACTATACATGCACAAGGAACCAACGGATGCTACTTAGGATTAATCGCACCACTCTTAGTGTGTAAGTAATTGAGTTCTCATTCCTTGTAATAAGCAGGACGCGGTACTGCTGCGTCCGAATACATGTCAATTGGGGTTATGGAATAAATATTTACGTGTTACTATCTTTGAGTAAGCCGTTGGAATCCTCTGCACTTCCACGATAAGTCAATGTAGTTTGGAAAATTGGAAGACGTTATATTAAAGTTTCGTCTTGGTAATAAAAACGCTTAATTACAATAGTTCTAGGGATCATCACATCATTTTCTCTGGTTATACCCTGTTATATCTCCCCTCAAAACATAATGAAGTCAACAACATAATGAATATAATAAAATAAAAAGTAACCCTTTTTATGCCCAAAACATGACTGAAGGATCAATATTACGATACCTTTGATGACGAACCATTCAAAGATTTTGCATGAATCATGCAGTATCAATCCAAAAAATAATCTATCAGTATATAAAAGAAAAAGTCGACACTTACAGTATCGAATAATTCAAGGAACCAAACGAAATATAAGGCTTGTTGCATTTACAAAATTTGCAAAACATGAAACAAGGTTAATTTCTACAATAAACTCCTACTAAGCATAAGCATAAGCATAAGCATAGATGACCGTACAATTCGTAGTTGCTACTCCGTGATTGACCAGAACAATCGAAGTTGCACAGGGAATTAATGAATGGGGCTTGGGATTAGCTTCCCATTCTTCAATGTGCACAAATCGAGAGCTCAAATTTAAAAGTCAATAACGGCGCCGGCCACGTCCTTACGGTCATCGGGGAAGGGAAGGAATGTTAGTGTGACTACCGTTGTTACTAGAGACCGAGATCACCTCTGCATCTCCACGGTTGTCATGGAGAGGATATTGGGTTAGTGGGATAAGGTAAAGATCTGGGAGTCACCAATGTTTGGTGATGCGAGCCATGATATAATCACGCCTAACCGGATTCGCGAAATAATTCGATAATCGCATTAAACGCCGAACAAGTGTTCGTCACTCGCCCACGCAAGAGCAAGCGACGCGATCAATAGATCAAACACTACTAGCGATCCGCGGCGCTTTTTCATTTCTCTGAGCGAACGACGCGCGACAAGTTTGATCCTGCCCCCATCGCCCGCCCCCGCAGGAGCAAGTGTCAAGGTCGAAGGATCAAACACTACTCTATTCAAAAGATGTTTTTATTAATGACGAAAACTGAAAATTACATGTATATATTTTAAATTATATGAAACAGGAATAATGCCGACACTTGTAGTGACGAACTATACATAGTTTGTTTGAAAATTACATTTGAGTATTACTGTGCATTTTGTCTCGATATGGTACAAGTTTTAAAAAATACGTCAACATTCACAATGTCGAACAATTCAAAAGATAATTTTTAATAATGTATAAAAGAGGCAAATATATTTATGTATATTGAAATTGTATAAGAAAAAAAACATAATGCCGACACTTATAGTGACGAACCATACAAAGTTTGTTTTAAAATTACTTAAAAGTTACGCTTTCAAGAAAATATGTGTTATCACAAGAATGAAACGAACTCACCAGTTGGTAATCCATCCTCGACTGAACACAAAACTGATACTGACAGCAAAACTTCTTGGCGTCCCGAAAACAAACCGTCTTGCTTGTGCCTTCCAAATACCTACCCAGCAAGACGCTCCAAAACAGAAAAAAAAATCTTAGGAGCCGAAAACACGCGCGAAACCGTGAGCCAAATCTATCGGACGACGCAAAACCGAACTGTCCTGCTTGGGCTTCACGAAGCACTACCCAGCAGGACGCTTGGAAACAGGAAAAAAAAAAATTCCGGCGACGAAAACATGCGCGAAACCGTCAGCCAAATCTATCGGACGACGCAAAACCGAACTCAATTTCTACAATAAACTCCTACTGACTATTAATTGAGCAAATACTTATATAAACGTATCCCCTTCGCTGTCATGAATAAAATGTGAACCATCATATTTAGCTTATTTAAAACACTAGAATAAAACGATCTCACCAGTTGATAATCCAAACTCGACTGAGCAACAAGGTGCCACTTTCAAATTATTCAGTTTCACCAATATGCTTATTTGGGCCATAACGAAACACTGCCCCGCCAAACGCGCGGAAATGAAACAAAATTTACAAAAACGAACCCATTTGCTTGTGATTTAATGAAAAGTTGGATTTCTTCAATAAAAGATACAAGTTGAATGCAAATCTGTTAAGTTAATTTGTGTCGAAATTATGAAATGCGTGTTGCCAACACTATTTCAGACGATTGAAAAAAATCTTAATTACTCCAAAACTTCAAAGTACCCTAGTTATGTTGTCTTTTTATAAAATATTCTCAAACTAACTGCGAAGATAATTGACTACTGTATCTTTTGAATGCCGAAGGTCAGTCCTATAGACATTGTTATTTGTTAATTATGTACACTTTCATAACAAAGGCATGTAAATCAGCTCTTATATAAACATCATAGAAATAATCATAAAAATACAAATCACTGTAACTTCAGATTTTCTCGACCAAATGATTTCAAATTTGCAGAGAAGGTGCTTGGATATCACATGTTTTGAATGCTTAATGCAAAGCTAGTGATAATTTGGCTGGTTTGCAAGTTAATAATGATGCACCGTTAGGAAATATTCATAAGCATGTGAATTTCCCTTCCAAAAGAGCTCAAAACTTTCAAATCATGATAACTTTTGATTCTCTCGTTAGAATATTTTAAAATTCACGGAAAAGATGCTCGAGTGATATATCTTTCGAATGGTGGGTGCCAAATTCTTGGACATTTTTTTCTGTTAATAACGGTTTCTGGCACACCGTGGTAATAGAACAAAAGATAGAAGTATAATAAAAGTAAGAGTGAGAGTGGTACTAGAGAAGATATAAACTAAGCAAAACGGCATATAGTTTCATTAACAATGAAATACTAAGCAAACGGGAAGATGACTAATGACACGTCTGTCTTGTAAAGTATTTGGTGAGTTGAGCTGGAATTGCTCTTGTTGCAATTCGGCTGATCGAACTTTGAATGTGTCTGGTCTTGTCTTGCTCTTCTAGACATAGAAAAAGCATTCGACAGTGCTTGGCATAAATACTTAATTGTAAAAAAAATAACAATTTTCCAACGTACAATGTTGGAATATTCCATAATTATCTGTCAAATCGTACACTTCAGTTTAATTATCAGAACTCCAAGTCTGACTGATTTCCTGTAAGAGCTGGTGTTATTCAAGGCAACATTTTGGACCAATATTATACAATACTTTAACTTCTGACTTATCTAAATTACCTCAAAGATGTCAAAAATCCTTGTTTGTGGATGACACAGGTTTCTCTGCCAAAGGACGAAGCCTGCGTGTCATCTGTAGTCGATTGCAAAAAAGGTTTGGATATTTTTTCTTCATACTTGCAAAAATGAAAGATTTCTCCTCATGCTTCCAAAATTCAACTAATAATATTCCCACATAAACCAAAAACTTTTTATTTGAAACCTTTAAGTAGACTGTAGAAACAATTCTGAGGCTTTGTAGAATCTTCTTATATGTCATCTGAGACATTGGGGGTTTACGTGTTCAATGTTTACTGTTCATTTGTCCTAATAATAATAATCATTAATTAAAACCACTGTAGATTCCAATTTTTTTTTTGAGAACCTTCTATCGAGCTTCTACTTGTTGTAATCTTTCATCGTAAGTAGTTTTGCATACAGCGATGAATGGCCAGAAAGACACTGACCATCGCGAATCCAATGCACAACGATGAGCCCAATTTAGCCTCCGCAGGTCTCCGATGCTGCCAGGAAGTATTTACAACTTTATACAGAATCACAGCATCGTTTGCTGATTTATGTCGTTGAAATATTTCTCACATCGGAAACTATGTTTGCCAAGCCAAACAGCACCGCAACGGTAGGAACTGTTAGAGCGTGAAATTTAACATACCAGCTGGCCTTGGGAGAACCCATCTGCGAAATTTCAATACCGCGGAAGTTTTCGCGTTGTGCATATATGCAATTCATGAATATTTCATCGGAATTTCAAATGGACGATGGCGATTCGCCTTTCGTTCGATGGCGCACTTTCAAGCTAATTGATTGCAGTGCATGCACAGAAGGATCGTTAACGTCGGGTTTAGTTTGCTTATGACTAATGCATTGAAAGTGAAAATATGATCTATTCCATGCAACAAGAGTATTCATGGCACTGAGTTTCATTTGTCGTAGCAATTACGAATTTTTACAGGTAAGTTGGTCTCACCTTATTCGACATTTGTTCCAATGTTTCAACATTGGATATTCTATGAGACTCAATAGTACTATACCAGTGAGAGAGCTACAGAATCATTTTCAAAATTTTATTTTGAATCCTCTGCAGAGCTTTCTTCCTGGTATTACAACAGCTTGTCCATATTGGTACAGCATACAACATGGCTGGCCTGAAAATTTGCTTGAAGATCAAAAGTTTGTTCGTAAGACAAAGTTTTGTTTTTCTATTAATAAGTGGATACAGACATTTTGTTTATTTGTAACATTTGGCTTAAATGCCATCAATGTGATTTTTGAAAGTTAAATTTTTATCTAGCATGAGCCCTAGATAATTAACTTCATCTGACCAATTTATTGGAACCCCTCTCATCGTGACAACATGTCTACTTGAAGGTTTCAAATTAAGAGCTTTTGATTTATGTGGGAATATTATTAGTTGAGTTTTGGAAACATTAGGAGAAATCTTCCATTTTTGCAAGTACGAAGAAAAAATATCCAAACTTTTTTGCAATCGACTACAGATGACACGCAAGCTTCGTCCTTTGGCAGAGAGGCCTGTGTCATCCGCAAACAAAGATTTTTGACATTGGTAAGTCAGATGTAAAAATATTGTATAATATTGGCCCCAAAATGCTGCCTTGGGGAGCACCAGCTCTTACAAGAAGTCTTTCACATCTGGAGTTCTGATAATTAACCTAAAGTATACGATTTGACAGATAACTTTGTATTATTCTAACAACAAATGTTGGGAAATTAAAGTTTTTTAATTTTACAATCAAACCATCATACCAAACACAGTTGAATGCTATTTCTGTATCCAGAAGACTCATCCACCAGCTATTCCACATTCCGTTTCGCTTTTATCAAGAAGTTATTGCAAATTAATTCGTTTCGAATCGCGGTTGCAAAAATGTGTAGATATTATTCCAAACGTCGCCAATTCCACGCAAGGTGGCTATAAAATTTTCAAACTTGTTCAGCTCCTCGCCGCAGCTCCCCTTTCCAAATCGAGTTCGATGGGAAGAAAACAGAACATCCTCCCCCGTGAGTTGTTTAGTTCTGTGTTACCGTATTCGTCATCGTCATCATCCGTTGTTGCTGTCGTAAAGTTGGCTTCAAATTGTTTGTTTCAACGTTTCGTAGCGGAGAGCTACGTGACCGCACTACGAAATAAAGGCGTTCGCCGGTTGTGGTGCTGGCTGGTGGTTCAAGGTCGGTTCTGAGTAGAACGTTCTGTCGCGTGTGACTTCGGCGACAGGGGTTGACGAATTTTCGGGCTTTGACGTTCTGAGCAGAAAAGCAGCAATGTGGAATCGTTGGTTCAATCATTTCTGCCGTTGCTCTTTCCTAGTCGACGGAAAAAGAATTAAATTTGCTACTATGTGAATAAAATTAAACAAATAAATTGCTGCACGTGAGAATTCGTTGATAATTTTGGTGTTCACCAAAACTCCAGGCTTTTTCTTAAGATCTCATTAATTGATTTAGTATCGAGACTTTCAGTCACAGGCTGGTTCATTAGACTGATGCAAATTTTGAAGATTTTGCTCCCCTATGCTTCAACGATGTCAATTATGATAAAAATTATTCTCCCAAAATTTGAAGTGATTCAGAAGAAATTTGGTTGTGCAGACGCCATTTGAAGTTTATATGGAAATTACTTTGGAAAAGGCGAACCTTTTGTGTTCAGTCCTCTAACTGCTCGTAATAATAATCTATGGAAAAGTGAACATACTCTTCTCATGTGAAATCATCCCAGCTACAACTTTGCCGAGACCACATTTTGATTGGACGTCAGGATAACTTGTTCTGTTTGGTAACAAAGTCTGAATCATGCGGAGATGATCATTCAACTACTTTCAGAGCAACACTGCTTTTTTGATGTAGAACATAGTAGCCTGGATTACTTTGATCTATACTTTCCGCCAGGAGCAACACTGTTGCCTGCCGAGCAGTTGGTTAAGCATGCAAAATGCAAACCCACTTTATGATTATGAATAGCAAATTATCCTGACGCCTAATCAAAATATGGTCTTCGGCAAAGTTTTAGCTGAAAGAATTTCACATGAGAAGAGTTTGTTCACTTTTCCATAAAATATTATGACGAACAGATAGAGGGCTGAACAGAAAAGGTTGGAGTTTTCTATAGTAATCTCCATATAAACTACAAATGGCGTGTACACAGTCAGAATTATTTCAAACTTCTAGAGGATGCTATTTACTATAATTAAAATTGTTTAAGCTTAGGGGAGCTAAAATTTCAAAATTTGCATCACTCTACTGGTTCATATCTTAGGACCTCATAACAAATTTCGTCGGATATCCACCACGAATATAACAAAGAATCTTCCCAGGTTCCTGTCAAGGTGCTTGCAAGCGAAACTGTACTATAACTCTTATAATTATCCCTCTAGAAATAACTCCAAATTTTTCTCTTGAGTTTCTGTTGTTAATTTCCCCAATGATTTCGTCTAATAAATTGTCTAAAAAAGTACTGTGATGATTCTCCGATAAACTTCACCGAGTAATATTCAACAATTTCTTCTTGAATTTTCTCGACAATCTTTCCACGAATTTCTCCAGATATTCATCAAGAAGTGTTTCAAAATATAAATCCATAATCTATACAGGCTTATTCCTGAGAGAATTCTTGCAAATCATCAAGATGTTTCTCTTCTGGCAAGTAATTTGAATTTATAATATGCTGTCTTGGTAGTGTTATTCGAACAACACGCCAATCCGTTCCTATATGGGGCGTTAGCCACAGGAAGGACGTTTCAAGTACTACTGTTTCATATGGTTTGCCCTCTTCAACGGTGGTAGGTCATTTGGCATGAAGTCGTTTGGCATAAACCACTTTGTAGTAAAAACTTAACTTAAAATGTATTTAAAAACTTCTCTAAATTGTCAATATTAATATATGTTGGAATTTTAGAAATTTCGAGAAAATCCTGGCAGAGTTATTGGAATAATCACTAGAGCAATGGTTGGTTTGATTTCAGGGCGAATTTGATAAGAAATTTCTGAAAAAAATTCACGACTAATGTAAATTTTGATTTTATTTGTAGTGAAGTTCTTTGATTTTTCGGAGAAGGTTTTTAGGTTTCAATAGTAGTAAGTAGCGTTATTTAGAATATTTCTCACCACCATTTATATGAGTGATCAATTTTACCTCAAATCAACTAAAACAAAAAACAACTTGAAACATTTTTTAATATGCCTTAAACTTTCTTAAAACAAAGTAAAGTACATACTCGACAGCAATGAGTGATAGTACTTGTTTTAAAAACATAAGACTTGCAACCTTCTGAAAAAAATCATGTAGCTATTTTGCTTAGTTCCTCTCAAAATTTTCTGAAAGAAAAGAAAGAAGAAAATGTAGATAAATCTACGGATATGTTTCCGACAAAAAACTGGAGAAACTTCTTGATGTTTCTAGAAGGGTCCGAACCGTTAACTGTTTCCCATTTCCATTAGTCAGCCGAAAAATTTGGTAGGACGGACTATATAGTGTCATTTATCATTAAAAGAAGTTCAGATAAAAAAATGCAAAGAGTGTCAAATAACTAATTATGGTTCTTAAAAAAACATGTTCTAAATAAAATTGTATTCCACAAACAATGCTGGGAAATTTTGTATGCTTATAAATTTTTCCTACCAGCGACTCTGTTTCTGTTACAGTTTTTATTTGATGTCATCATACATCTAAATAATATTTCCAAGTTTTATATCTATCTCTATCTCTACTGTCTAAACTTTTGATTGATTTTGTCATTTTGATTGTCGAAATATTTGGGAAAATTCTTGCAAATTATGACAAGGTGAGTAGCGTAAAACTTATTATGTTATGTTCTTCGAAAGGGAGGCCCAAAAATAAAGGCGATAAGTTTGAAAACATGGATAAAAAAAAGTTTTTCAAACAGATGTTTTCTCGTGCTTCATTAAGGTTGTATTTTGTAAATTTATATCGTTCCAACTCAACTTTACCAGTTGAAATTGTGAAATTGCATTTAACGTATCATTATACCTAGGTATAAAATATTATCTTACAGGGCATGTTATTTTTCTTGTTAATAATAATTATTTTGTGTGAGGATAATAAAATGTCAACGGCATTTTTGAGCAAATATGCCAAGAATTCAATATTGTGCAGTTTATCTTGCAGCGTATCACTGTAACCTCAACTGACGAACTAGCTTGGGGGTTTCATAGGCTCTTATTACTTTAAATATCTAAACGGAGTATCGCTTTGACTTGAACGAATTTTGTTTTGTCATTCAAAGTCTCTATCGAATATAGACCTCAGGATCTATAAACGTAACCAGTAGTCTATTGATTTTTTTCCTGTTTGGGTCCGTCATTTCTACCAGCTTTTAAATCTATTGTGACTTTAGTCGTATCGTTTGTGTAATGCGAGTCGTATTATGCAATTGTCATTGAGGAACAATAAAGTATCGATTTCGGTACAGTTTTTGATTTGGTTTCCTCAGAAACATCTGAAGGAAAAAAAATACAATGGTCGCTATTTAGACCATTCACAGTCAATGAAGTCAACAAAGGCGCACCCCTTATCATTCATATTTGATTCATTTTCTGAGAGTAACAAAATATTATTATTGATATCATTATATCATTTTAACCCACATCCATCCATTTCATGGCACAGCGAGTGCGATTTGTTTTAGTGTTAAAATTGTTTGGAAGCGATGTAGGTATGATAGGCAAACAGTTTCAACACGAAAACAAATCGCACTCGCTCTGCCCGCGTGTGTAGTAACATGAGATGGATGGATATGGGCCATGAAAGGGGTCTGCGTGGTCTGTGGGGATTTGTAACCAACTCAGTTATTGGGTCACCAAGTGGCTCGGTAGCTGAGTTGGAAAAGCGCTTGTGTAGGATACAAGAGTCCTGGGTTCAACTCCCAGCCGAGCATGTGGATTTTTTCATAATTTCACCAATAATTTGTCCATCTGTACCACGCGTAATGAGTTAATTAATTTAATAAGCATGCGGATTGGATTACCGAACAGCTCAATATATGCATCAATTTATATTTGAAAAATTGTACATACAGCCAAAGTAACAATTTTAGTTTTACGAATTACTTCCAGGGTGCTATAAATAAACGCAAATAAAACCACGGTCAAGAAACTTCTGCCTTAATCGCCTCCTCAAAACCTCTTGGAGGCTAGAACGTGACTAGTTGGCCCACTCTAAAAGAGGCTTCTTCTTCTTTCTGGCGTTACGTCCCACCGGGACAAAGCCTGCTTCTCAGATTAGTGTTCTTATGAGCACTTCCACAGTTATTAACTGAGAGCTTTCTTTGCCGATTGACCATTTTTGCATCTGTATATCGTGTGGCAGGTACGAAGATACTCTATGCCCTGGGAATCGAGAAAATTTCCTTTACGAAAAGATCCTCGACCAGCGGGATTCGAACCCACGACCCTCAGCATGGTCATGCTGAATAGCTGCGCGTTTACCGCTACGGCTATCTGGGCCCCTAAAAGAGGCTATGAAGTGTTTATTTATGTCACCCAAATAAAGCAAAATAGCATTAATGGTAGCTATTTTGAGGTCGCCTGTTCTAGATGAATGTCGCTTCATCTTGAAAATGATTTTATCATAACGTCGATCTTGCCGGATTTATTCCAACGTAAACAAAACAAAATAAGATTAAAATCATGTCTGTGATAATTAATTTCGTGGTGCTTTTTATTTGAAGTGATTTTTTTATTGATATAGTGCTCAAATCTTAAATGCCAAGTGAGATTCATTGTGAAATGTGATGAGAAGCAAGTGAATTTGCCTGTGTCCCCTCTGAAAGTGGCATATATCTAGTTATTTAGCAATTGCTAAAATAAATCCCCAGGTGAAGAATTCAACATTTATTTGTTTGATTGGGCAGTAATTGTGCTTTAAATTATATTCAGTCAGTTTTATCATCACACCATAGCATCTTATGAGCAAATTAATGAAGATAATATGATTTAAAAAAAAAAATGAAATTGTGGCAACCGGAGTGAAATTAACATGGCGGAACCATAATTGATAGATTGCCATCGACAAATGCTGTTTTGTCATCATAAATACAAAATAAAAGGGCACACGGTTATGCTTCGGCATTTGTGGATGTAAATTGCTTTAATAAATGCTGATTGAAGATGATGCAGCTTTTTTTCGCTTTTTATGGAAACTAAGCAGCATTCAACAAAGTTTGCAGTTTGGGTATGTTATTATGGAGAATATTCACAAAAAAACAATGAAAACAGACATTAGTTTGTCGTTTTCCATCAGGAATAAGTGTTTGCAATGCATCGCAATGCATTCACAATGCATCTGAAGGGCCCAAATGCTGATTTCAGAGGTATTTATAAGGTAAGTTATCAAGATTCAAGTGCAAGTCAATCAGTTTAAGAGCAGCTTTTATGACAACAAGGTGTATTATATTAATCTTTTATCATAACCGTCACAAATAAGTGTCGTTCAGCCACCACTAGCAGTTTAAATGAGGTATTATATGCTACAATAAAACTGGTTTTGTAGTCACAAAATTTTAACTTTATTCGTTGTCTCTAAAAGGTTTTGAAAACAACTAAGAGCTGACTTACAAAATATCAATTTCTAGCAACGTTAAATGTCGCCTCTAGCTATCATAGCATTCACGTAACTGTCATAAAACATTAATAAATCCACACGAATGCCAAATTGCTGTAGAATTGTTACTTGGGAGAGATCCCTAACCTATTTTTGTCACTTGTGTCAAGTTTTGCCTTGGGTTCTGTCCAAGTCTTTTAACAATAAAATGAATTGTTGATGTTGAATCCCAAGACTGTTACCGGAAACAGGAATAGACACTACAAACCCTTAAATAACTATTTACCAGATTTTAACAGACTAAAAATAAGGATGATACTAGGGTTCAGTTCAGTAGATCTTACTTCCTAACGCACAACGTAAATGTGATCTATTTGCGTTACGGGAAGTGGTACAGTGATAGTTTTTGATAATGACCCAAAACCTTAGCCATTAACATAAGTGATTGGAGTATTGTTTTGATCTATACCGATGTACTGGAACCTCCTAAGATCTTAAGATCAATATTCCAGGAAGCTCTTGAATGACTCAGAACATCTCATGAATGCTATAGTACAACAAAATCAAAGCAAAATACGGAGCTGATATCATTTCATGTGCAAAAATTGTGAAGGTTCATAGATCACGCTTGTAGTTTTGGAGACTCTATTCCAGAGTATTCTGTAGTTTATGGCAGGTATTAATTTATTATGTCATAGTTCAAACACGTCTGCACTAAACCATAAAGCATATGTTGTAAACAAATCAGATTATTTCCGAGCAAATTATCATCCCAATAGAAAAAAATTCCATTCACTCGTCTCAACTCAATTTACGAACTTCATGAAAAAAGTAACGTAAATAGAATGTACGTGAATAAAGACCACGTAAATTGAGATTCTATTGTATCTCAAAAACTAAAAAAGCACACAAATGAGCCTCTGTATGTGCCATAAATTCTTTTGTTCTTTTAACTTTTACTGTGCGCCATGTGTTGGTGCTGTCTCGCCCTCTCTCACGGAAGATTTATAGCATGCATAGGCTCATATGCCCAACAAAATAGTATAGATTATGACCAGGAAATTGGTCCAGTAACTCTTAGGTGCGTCCGCAGCTATAAAACAAACCCGAAGTATGAGATATGTTAGAGCCCTGTCTAAGAGGTTTGTATATAAATAAATTGATCTCATGCAGAATCTACAAATACAGATGAGTGGATTGAGTATTACAATACCATAGTTATATTTGATGATTTTTTCGTATAGAATTTAATACCGCAAGCAGTCTTCAGTAGCTTTCGAATACATCAAAAAGGTAGTTTTTATTCGTTTTAAACAATATTTTCAATACCAAATAATACCTGAACTACTGAACAATACTTTTTTATGGTATAAACTATGGTATCCATTTGAGTTATTTGTTTCTGCTCGGGAAGCTATGCTGAAAGTGTCTGGGTTCCATTTCTAGTCGGTTCAGGTTTTTCGCGTATAGAAAATGGCAAGGTCGGTATATTTGTAGGTGACATTTCTTACTGAGTTTGTGGAGTAACGCAGCGGTAGGGAGACGAAGGGTGTTTAAACGAAAAAATATGTTGCAGGCCGTTTTGTTTACAAACATTGACACGTGGCTAAGAACAATTCTGAGAAAAAATGTGCCATTGTTTGTAAACAAGATGACACGCAACATTAAAAAGCCGCCAAGTTACTTTCGACACTTTATATCACCGACACATATACCCACCTTGGGATATCTAAACTTTGGGAAGGAAAGCTCTCAGTTTACGTTTGTGGCTTCCCGTAATCAATATTCAGATGAATGATACATGATAAGTATTTGGCAGAAAAATTCGAGCCATAAATTTCAATTAGACTTGCAGTGTACACCGAATCCATTAAAATTCATCACCCAAAGCCAACCATCAATCAATCCATTCCACCCGTAAAGAGGAAATTTCGTTTCCATCCAGCATTCGGAGTGGAGCCACGTTTCCCCAGCTAATGTCCATTGTCCGAGCTGCTCGATTTATTGAACACGTGAAACCATGCGTTTATGTGTCTTTGCGAGTAACGAGTCGATCAATACTCGTTTGTTTACAGCGCGAAACCGGCCCCGAACCACCGTCCATAGTATATTCGATGCCGATGTAAGGTTTTCTTACATTATTGCTGGTGCTGGCTGGCAGACAAATGATCGTTCCGTTTGTTACATAACCATTCGCCAATATCTCAAGTTTAAGGTTGAACGATAAAAAAGTGGTTTCAGAATAGAACGCATTCTCTATCCGGTTTTTCGGAGATTCTGAATAAGGCTGTTCTGGATTGTTCACCTAGTGGCAGTCTGCAGCTTCTAGCTGTTAACTGGAACAACTATCACTGTAATTCAGTATAGATGTCTGCGTTTGAAGCCCAGACTGTCGTAGCGATAGACGTGTAGCAGTTCAGCAAGACCAAGCTGAGGATCGTGGGTTTGAAACCCAACTGTCGTAATGGAAATTTCCTTGACTTCCCTGGGCATAGAATATTATCGTACCTGCCACACGATATACACGTGTAAATATGGTCAATTGACACAGAAAGCTCTCAGTTAATAACAGTGTATGTGCTCATTGAACACCAAGCTGAGAAGCGGCTTTATCCCAGTGGGGACGTAATGTTAAAAAGAAAACACCGCTTTCATAGCTGGTAGACTCTTGCATGACGTCAAATCACAATATTTCAGCACAGTTACTGAGGCAAGCTCTGCAAACAAATAATGCCCACTCACTGTTTTCGGATAGAATAATATCGAACTACCCACCACCCAAGCGCTCGTTTGTAGCTAGAGCTCATTGCAGTGCACAACAGCAACGTCACTCGTCCACGAGGAACCGTATGAAGAGCCTTGAACTGAGCACACGATTTTGGCACTGAATTGTTGGCTCCAGCATTTCCCCATCCCCCGTTCCGTAGTTATCGCCATAACAAGGTGGTGATTCAACTCTTCGGATCGACCGCCCTGGTGTCGCATTTCCGAACCCGAAAAGCCATCAGCCAGCAATTGGCAATTAGGTAGGAGTGTGCACTAGGGTGTGGCTTATTTTTCGAAAGTTAAAAACAGGTTTGCGCGCTCTTCTAAATTCAAGAGAGAAAAATATAGTTTCAAGCAAATTAACTTGCTGCCCAGCAAGTGCAATGAAAAGGCAAATATGCAGCTATGAAAGTATATTTACCAAGCTGTGTTTCAACAAAAGCACACAACGTTTCAAAAACCTTGGTTTCAAATGACGAAAAAAGTTTATACGTTTATCAATGATGGCTGCAACGCCACCACATGCTCTATCCAGTCGATCATTGCGATAAACAAAAAAGTGTGGATCTTTTTTGAATTAGGGTCCAGATTTCAAATAAGTTTCAGTAATAATTGCTATATGTATGTTATTAACTGTATAAAATTAAACAGCTCATCTTCTTTGCCATTCAAAAAACGAGCATTCCAATTGAATATATTTGAATCCATTAGAGAACCGTAATTCAATAACAAATTTATAAGTTAAATTCACTTCAAAGTTTGGCTTTTGAATCATAATAGACACATGAACTTTGTTTTTGAGTCCTTCGAAAAATAAGCCGCACCCTAGTGTGCAACCGTTCCTGGTAAAGAATCAAGGACCTGGTGGGAGGTATCGGTTCTATGGGTACAGATCGGGTAGCAGTTGCCCCCACGTGATTGAAATTAAAGATTCGTATCGGGGGACGATGGCAGTGACAAAATCTTGCTCTGAATTGGGAAGCCTCTCGCTGCAACCCGAAGACAAAGAGCAATTGTTTCGGACTGATTGAGGAGCAGCTCGTAAAGCTGTCTCCCCATAACAGGGGTGTAAAGTGCTGAATATTATCTCCGACATTCGAGGTGGATTGGAGCGATAATCCCTCTTTGACGTCAAGGGGGTCGATGTTGGACGTTTTCGTTGCAATTGCATGTGCAGAATGAATATGCTTGCCATTGCTGAAAAAGGAATAAAGAGAACGGCATAAATTGCATTAGTGAAGAATCCGTAGGCCGTTGTTGGCTTGCATTGATAGGTGCACTGGTGTACTTGTCCTTGAAAGTCATAATCCTATAAAGGGGGGCAAGCATTTTCCAGTTTTGGTCTTCTCTTTGCATTTGTTCTGAAATTATTCAGTTTAAGAGCCACTCAATGTCGTAAGATGAGATGAGTGCAATTTCTTGTTTCATTTCATGGTTTGTCGATAAAATGCAGATACTAGTAGAAGATCATTTTTTCACTGCTATGTGTTTATAGTTCCGGATGGTAAGTGATGGTACCTGAAGGGATTAATTAGACCCCATTACGTAGCTTGTGGCCTTTTGACCAGCAAGTCTAGATCAGAGAACCAACATGGAATGCAGTTTCTGCCATCCTTGGTCTCTGTTCTCAGTGCCTTATGCTTAGATTTTAAGAATTATTACAAATAACTTTCTTTCCCAAAGTTGTCGTTTTCGTATTTGTATGTCGTGTGGCAGGTACGATGATACTCTAAGCCCTAGGAAGATTCAGCTTATTGCTTAGAAATCTGTTCCTTTACTCAATTCATATTTCGCCCGATGTGACGTGTGACGTGTTAACAATCCGTAATCGTAGTGATACATGCATAAATTAAAACCCAGAATGCGTAAATAGTAAACACTTCACTAACGCCCCAGTCAAAGGGGCTCACATTCCGTCCTTCTACCTGCTGTTCGCGCGCGCGCAATTGCCCTCGATACTATTTACGTCAATTCAAAGTACTTTGGGCGTAACGTATGTGCAAGTCATAGCAAATGATTGTGAATACCTTAGCTTCGGCACTTATTGGCGTTTGGTTGAGGTGGTCAACCAACGACAACACTTCTCACCTCTCGGGAGGGAAACTCTTCCGTCCGATCAGGCGAACATATTGCCAATCTCTCATAGGTTATGAATGGTCACTGTTCCAAAACAAAAGCTATGCACATAAAACTGTTACGCTACGCGAGTTCATTGACCACTATACGCTCGAATCGGATAGTAAGGGGCCGTCTATAAACTATGTCGTCGTTTGGGGGGAAACGAGATCACAGTCCACACATTTTTTTACATTTTGTATGGACAAAAGACTACAAAGAGAGTGGGGGGCCTGAACTTCCTTAAAAAAATGATCACGTGGTTTACGGACAGCCCCTGATCAACGTTTAACGACGAGACGAGCAGGAAAATGCGGATCATCCAGCGGTTCATTATTAGTAGTCACTTGAAACTTGCTTTTCAATATCTCTCTCTCGAGTAAGTTCAAAGCCAACGGTTGTACTTTCGCTGGGAGGCGAACTGAGGAGGTATGTTGAAAAATGAAAAACACATGTGAAAAACGGCGTTAGAGAAAGGGAACTTTCACTTTCGATTTGAAATAAAGATATGGCTGCCGCCTTTGACAAACGATGTAACGTATGGTGGCGAATTAGAGGCAGTTGAAGAACGAAGTCTTCTGAAAATTGAAATCATCTGCTTGAGAGTTAATGAAACGCTTTTGGATAAACTAAACCTAACTCAATCTATCTCAATTTTCACTTCTTCCGAATCAATCCCCTAAGAATTGATTAAAAATGTAATTGGAGATTCCAGTGTTCGAATAATACTGCTTATTTCATACTTTTCTAACGCACATCTGAATACCTACATATTAACATGTTTGTATTTTTCTTCCATTTTCATTGCAGGTAAATACTAAGGAATCAAACAAACATATAATCGAAAAAATCGTAAGTTAAATGCAAATCCTTCTCCAAGATTTTTCCTGAAAGTTCTCGATCATAATATCATAACTCATTTGTATGACCGTCTTCAATCATGGAGAGACGATATTTAAAATGCTTTGTTCATACCGTTACACGTGCATAATCTTGACATTTCCATTTGGGGACGTCCATAAATGACGAAGCATTTTAATGGGAATCAGGTACAGTTTTTTACGAAGTGTAACGAGATGGTAGGAGGGCAAAAGCAAAATTTGACTTAGAATGAATATCATCATTTTTGAAGCTTTTACCTGTTGTATAGGAATACTTAAAGAAAACATGTCTTATTCGTAGAATGGTAATCCAAACAGGAGAGCGATATATTCTCGACCTACTTTGATTAACAAATCATCAAATCTAGCACCGATACTACATTTCCTCCTTTTCTTATAAGTTTTGTGGATTGACAATTGGTCCATTTGTGGATTGACAATTATCGTTACCAACTCCAAGCTCCTATTGTAAATAAAGTAATCAACTCTTAGAATTTCTTGAAAAGTTATCATTTTTAGTCATTTCGCCGATCGTCCATACCTGAAACGAATTATTCCATTAGTTTAGATAATATAATTTAACAAATACACTGGTATACTTCCGAGAGTTTAAAGATTGTCCTGAATGAGGATTATATTTGGCTTCCACTATTCACTTAACATTTATTTAGTTTTTGTTGTCTTTTCATTTTTTTTATGTCTCACACACTTTCCAATTCCGTTATAATCATGTTTCCCATGGTAACACTAAGGAAGTTTATTAAATTTTTGATGATAATGATGACCCATTAATTTTCACCCATAACCTAACATTGGTATTGAAAACCCTTTTATTATTGATAAAACATAGTATTGGTGTACACAAGATTATGCGTATTCTAGTCTTTTGTATATGTATGATATAATCATGCGTACCTTTTTCACAACAACTTATAAAAGCACATATCGTGAAGCATATTGAAATTTGCTGTTTTTCTCTATTAAATTCTTAACTCAAGATGTTTTTTTATGTATCGAAAATACTATAATGTCTTCAAAAATTACGCATATCATTTAGATGGACATTTAACACTTTTAAAAACTGCTAGGTTTTAATTTTAATTGTAGGTAATCTACATTATACAATGCATTATTAATTAATCTGTAAAATTCTACAGTGTTTATCATATAAATTACTTTTAATGCTTTTTTTTTCCTAACTTTGATTCATTCTGATCCAAACAACATCTCACATATGTTAAAATTGTACACTTATGATTTTTTTGTGTTGCCAATATTTCAAACCCGTCTAGAAAACATCAAAAATTAGTAAAATGTTTCCAAAAGTCCGTGTAAAGTCTAAGACAAAATCATCAATCAAGTAAACAAATGTTATACATTTTTATTTCAACTTTCCAACATAATCTCGAATACATCAAGCTATCGTGAAGCTAACAAATTAACTTAATATAGCTAACAATTAAGCTAACAAGTTAACTTCGTCTAATACGTCAGAATAAATATCCATCTCAGCATGAAAACCCTTCATTTTTTTTATGTAAACCAATCGATACAATCATACAATTTCAAGCGATGAATACAATAAATGAAAATTATGTACTATTTGACAAGTACCATACCTTCGAGTATGTGATTATTATTATTATTATTTTAGTCAGCTTTGACCGGTTAAGTAATTTTAAACAAACTACTTAATCGCTATTCAGAGTTTTTATGATTTAGTAAAACCTAAACCCTGTTTCTTCTTAGATTGTCAGCTATTAGCTTTTACAAAATATCAATGAATCTAATACATTCTTAGTGCAATTAGATTAATATGCATATATCACTGATTTTACCAGCGCTATAAATTATTCGCAAACCTTTAACAGGGAACTCAATTGAAAGTGCATTCTCTTATTTTGTTTTATTTTTTTCAGCTGTGGCGTGCATCACTCATAAAATTCCACAATCATTAAATCGATACAGTGATCCCTCCATGAGTCGATGTTCCATTACTCGATATCGACTCATGGAACCATACTGAAAAGAGAAAATCATGGTCACTATGATGATCCCTTCAAATAGCTTTCCAAAGGATAGCTGTTCCATGACTCGATATTTCCATGAGTCGATGGTCCCTTCAATATCGACTCATGGAGGTTTGACTGCATCACATAACATTAATTAACAGTTAAGAGCATCCAAAATGTAAAAGCTAGTAGTCTCGGCAAACTTGCTTCTAGCCATCAAGTATGTTGCTGAAGAACGCCATGAAATCTCCCATACAAAAAAAAAACGATAATTTTTTCTCTGTTTTTTTTTATTCCGAAGACTTTTCAGACCTTTTTCTTCACACGAATACGTCGCAGCCCTGCATCGAATAGTAAATGATTTTTTTTAAATCCATTGAACTATCATCCAGCAAAATCCTGATTCACAAATACCAACCCAATTTTGTTCATGTAGAGGATAGGTAAATTACTATTTGATACAAAACATATCCACAACGGTTTACTAAATGGTTGTAATATTGCTGTGCCATAGTTTGCACATAGTTTACACATGTGTTATTGTTTCTAGGTCTTCACAATAAATAAGTTTTAAGATAGCTATTGATTATCAACCTTTTATGCATAATAAACTTAATAAATGTTTGTGACTCAATTATCTTTACATTTTTTTTGTAATACTACAGCTTCACACAATTCGCTTATACGTTTGGTAATTATTTGGAGTTTATTTTCATTACCACAACTATGTAATATACACGTACCCACACGTACGATATAGTTAAATTTCCACGCAATTAAATACAACTGTGTTACAATTTTTACACATGCAACAAAATTATAAAGACTATAGTAACCTCTATATTTAAATACCATTATAACGGTACACATATAATGAGGTCCAAACCACAGCTTCAAAAAGCTTCCGTTTCTGTATGGCCTTACGCACCTTTAAATACCAGTTTATTTTATGATCAGCCAAACAGTAGTTTTCCTTTGTTCATAGTTACAATACCGCAGTATATATGGTATGTAAGACAATACTGATATCTTTCCTGTTTGCACACAGTTGCAAGACCATAGTTCATATTCAAATCTGATTAAGTTACAGTACCTCAGCTTATATTTTGGCACTACTCCAATTGCTTTTCCATTTGCACAAAGTTTTAATATTCTAGTATATAATTTATCTAACTCACAAATACTACAGTATGTAATAATTCTGACACACAGTTGTCTTGTCATCTGCACAAAATTTCAATTTCGCAGCACCTTGCTTTCCCTTTCTTATATATTATATTTCAATCTTTTACTCAGTTGCCTTGTCACATAGTTGCAAAACATTATTATTTTTCATACTGGCACACGGTTGCCCTTCCGTTGCATACAGATGCCACTTAATGTGCAAACAGTTGCTCTTCATTTGCAAACGTTTGCAACTCCATTTTTTTTCGAAACACTTTCCTTATCATTTGCACATAGTTGCAATTCCATTTTTTTTTAATTTGGCACACAGTTGCCTTCCATTTGCACACAGTTGCAATTCCTTTTTTTTTTATTTTAAATTTGGCAGTTGCTCTTCATTTGCAGAAGTTTGCAATTCCATTTTTTTTCGATCTGGCACACAGTTGCTCTCAATGTGCACATAGTTGCAATTCCCTTTATTTTAATTTGGCGCACAGTTGCTCTCCATTTGCACACAGTTGCAGTTCAATTACATTAATTTGGCACACAGCTGCCCTCCATTTGCACACAGTTGCAATTCCATTTTATTTTTTTCAATATGGCGCACAGTTGCCTTCCATTTGCACACAGTTGCAGTTCCATTATTTTAATTTGGCACACAGTTGCTCGCCATTTACACACAGTTGCAGTTCGTTTTTTTTTTTCAATTTGGCACAACGTTGACCTTAATTTGCAATTCAAAAGTCTATTTATTTTTATTTGGCACACAGTTGTTTTACATTTGCATTTAATTCCAATTCCATTTTTTTTTTTCGAAACACTTTCCTCATCATTTGCACACAGTTGCATTGCAACGTTTTTTTTTTAATTAGGTTCACAACTGGCCTTTCTCCACACAGTGTCAAGTCCATATAAGCATTTTATGTACATACAATGTTATACTCCTGCTAACGTAATTGACAATTGCTTTCCTGTTTAATGCAACGACGCGTCATAAGAATCAACATCCGTTTTTTTAGCACGGCTTCCAAAAGCAATAAAAGAAAGTGGTACCAATAAACTGAATTTCAACCCTAACTCATGCATGCGTCATGAGAAATTGAGAACAATGGTAGAATAATCATTGACATAATAGTCGCCCATGTAAAAAGGCAAAAACACGAGTCACTATCTGCACTATCTTCCATTTAGTATTTTGTTATTCCTAGTTAATCATTCCATTTCACTTTTCAACCTTAAAACAACAAATAAACTCCACAATATATTTTATAAAAATGCAAAATCTTATTCACCACAATAATAGCCGAACATATTTCCAGCATTATATCCTCATGGAAGTTCAGAGATTTCATTTACATTATAACGCCAATGCAATTGATACCAATCTGAGATCTTCAAAAAAATACATAGAACAAATACTAAAGTACTAATAAATATAATTTTGATGAATTCTCATGTTACCAATAGAATGCTAATGAAATTTTGCACGTTGATATCTCTTATGGGAACCATCCATGCGAGCATTTACTTGTAGAGTTCAAATCTAACGCGTTACAGTTCATAAGTACAAAATGATGAATATTTTTAAAATCAGTAGAGCACCATATTAACTGTGTATCTCACAAACTTGTTTCCGGTGATTTAGCATTAAACTCATAGTATAAGTGTTCCGCCAAAGAAAACATTGAGAACGGTCACCTGAATTCTGTTTAATAAGCAACAGTTTGCGATTCAAATAAACTTCTGCATATCTTATATTATTAAGATCATTGGAGCCGACAATAATCTCCCCATTTCGTAGGCTATCAATTTGAATACAACAGCGCTAACACAAATGTTGGCATCATTTGCCGAGAACTCTATACTTCCACTAGTCATCATGTACACTATGTTGCTATGGTGACCGACATAATGTCATACTGGCACCTTCCTTTTTTCCGCCCACACTTGCAGCAATGAAGCCTTTATCACGCGATAGTCACTACACTTGAAAGCAACAGCACCAAATTCACTCATTATAAATTTCAGGAAACAACGTTCGTTTGCATTAAACAATTTATCCTTTCGTCGCCAAATGTTGTATAGGAATACTTAAAGAAAACATGTCTTATTCGTAGAATGGTAATCCAAACAAGAGAGCGATATATTCTCGACCTACTTTGATTTACAAATCATCAAATCTAGCACCGATACTACATTGCCGAGATCAACAACACCGAGCCCATAGCAAACATTTCTGGTAGGTTCTCAATAAGCGTTGTGTTTGTTCAGAGATTTTCCAAGCTATGAATGTCAAAAATTGTTGTGACATTATAGAGCATAATTAAAATAAAAACTCGTGACGGGTCTGGTGGAAGATCTTTTCAGGGTAATAATTTGCTCCACATCCCAGAACATAGAGTTTCTTTAAGCTTGTTGCGATCAGTGTCGTAGCGTGCGGTTGGCCAGGCACCCGCCAAGGGCGCCGACCTTCAAGGGGGTGCCAAAATGCCTGATGCACTTAATAAGTATTTTTAAGACCGTCATATTTAACAAGAGCACTTCAAATGTCATTATTTCGAATGAAATTCGTAGACATAATAAAGAAACCAGAACAAATATCTGAGTGACGTTTAACAAAATATACCGAGAGTTTCTCAGGAGATATTGAAAGCCAATTCTAAAGAGAAATTCTGTAAATTTTCTAAATAATTTGAGTAATAATGTTCAAAAAGTGTTTAGCAGCTTAAGGTGACACATTTCGGAATCCAAACATGACTGACACAATGGCAGGCTTCTACCCCGACTCGCGATTTCAATGGCACAACTCTACTGAAATAATGAATGTAAAAAGTCGATCTTCTTATTTTAAACTTTCTGCTAGTGCACGAAGCTAAAATAGAAATTGCACTGTAGTTTAATGATTCTTTCGCGAGATTTGTGTTTTCAAAGTTTTTAAACATCATTGAATTTTGATACCAAACTGTTTCAACTTTTTTGAGTTTGGTTGACCATTAAAACTAGTATTCTATTTGAGATTCTTGATCTAACTACAAGCTAAATTTTCAAAATATCTTGAAAGGAATTATTTGTAAGGTCCTGATTATGAATCTAACACAAGTCTCTGAATAATTCACACAGAATAGTTCTTGCAAAATCTTGGCCATGATTCTAACATAATCCTAAGTAGAACTCACACAACATATTGGAAAGAATTTCTGCAAAATGCGGGGCATAATTCTTGCAGAGTTCGAAATGCATTTGTATTGAACTCAAAATTCTGGCAGGCATTCTCAAAAAGCCCAACCAGCATAGCAAATCAAAAATTTTAAATCAAGATTCTCACAGAATACTGGGATCATTTTTTCAGAACCCTGACTAGAATTCACAAAGGATTTTTATAAGTTATCTGACAACATGAATAAAAAGAAAGAAAACATTACTGGTTTTCTATTCCGACTGACAATCGCTCAATTTTACAAAAATATTTGAGTTTATATGATTGATTGTTGTAGTGCACCAGCAAGTTTTGGTCTACCCTGAAATATTTTTTCTGAGATTTGAACCGTGGTTTGAAAAGGTTGTAATTTTTTTTATGATTTGAAACCCAAATTTCTATGAAGTACCTACATTTGGCTATACTTTATACATAAGTAATATGATAAGTAATTAAATTTATATGGAAGATGCCTGTCAAGCACATTGTTGTAAATATAGATTAAAACTTTGATGAGTAAAAATTCATAATAAGACAATGAATTCATTTTGCAGCTTGCAGCTTTTGCAACTTGTAGGAAAATATAGCATTATAATATACCTTGAAAGTTTTGAACAAATTGAAATTTTCTGTTGAAGCCCAAACGTTTTGATGATGGTTCAGAAATATAAAGAAAGATATGGAAATATTTCTTGTCCGTGCTCCTAACAAACACTTTATTTTTGTTATATGTAGAGTATTCTTCAGAAATCTCTTCGAAATTGCTTTTGTTGGACTTCCAACATTTCTCAATAATTTTTACTAGGGAACAACAATTTTCATTCCAAATACTAGCACCTAAGTTTAATAAAAACTTATAGGTCTTATCATATTTCTGTTTCGAATTCTTATATTCTTATAGCCTATAGAATTTCAGTATGAAATTTTTCTAGCAAGTTGAACATTGATAAGATCATCTAAATTATCTTCAAAAAGATAAGCTCTGGCTGAGGGGTGCAAGAATAGGAGTTCGCCAAGAGCGCCATGAGTTTACGCAACGGCTCTGGTTGCGATATACATATATGAAAATAGTAAATTGCCAAAGAAAGTTCGCAGTTATTAATAAAGGGAACGCTCATAGAATATTTCGCTGTAGATGACGAATCCCATGTCAAATCGGTCAGTCACTGAACTCAACCATCTTCGATTTGCAGTAAATTTTGCAAATGTTTTTGGTACTATACAATAAGTGTTTTCCAAAGAAAAATCGATCATTTTGACTAAACAATAACTAATGAAAATGGCCTATACATTTTTGCATGCAACTTATTTGGAAAATTCTAAGTTGATTTTAGAGAAACATGTTCTATTAAGAAGTAGTAGTGAACCGTTTGGCCTACGAAAAAAAAAATATACACTAAAACATATTTTATGTTTTTTTCCAGGAAAAGTTCAAAAATAAAACTTAAATTTTAAATTACACAAAAACCTCATTTTTAATATTTTTTAAATATTCAACATAGGATCTTGATAGTAAACAAGCTTGCTTGGGCTTCCCGAAACACCTACCCAGTAAGACGCGCGAAAACAGGGAAAAACAGTTTCCCGTCGACGAAAACACGCGCGAAACCGAGCACAAAACCTATCTGACGACGCAAAAATCGAACCGTTCTGCTTGGGCTCACGAAGCACTAAAAAAACACTTCGATGAAGCACCGAAATAAACCTCTAATTGAATCAAAATTTAAATATATAAATAAGTGAAATAATAAACTTTCTGGATGGCAGTCACACTAGTATAACTTGAAACAAGTGACCCAAACTCACGCAGAACTCCTGTATTATTCAATTGCACTGCACTAAGGACTGTTCATTTTATAAAGTGGACACCTTGTTTATGCTATATCTTTTTTATTTATTGATGAAATCGTAAACCGTTTTTATGTTTATCGTTCAACTATTATTCTACAATGTTATGAAAATACAGAAACTTCCAATTTTCGGTTGAAGAACTAAATAATTTTTGCAAAAACTCCTAAGAAAGAGTGTTCGTCAAGTTTAAGCATTATTTTTCGCATGAAAAAAAAACCTAAATTTAATGAACAAATTGTATGTTGGTATCCTTTACTATTCAACTTAAGGTAGAGCTTTTAAAAACATCAATAATATTCCATCAGTTCCTGACGCTGAGTCACGTTAGTGATCTATTCCTTATGGTCAAATTTGCTGATACACCATTTTTTTACTACCTGCAAAAAAGTAAAGTAATAAGCGTGTTCAAAACTGGTTTTGATTACTAAAGAAACTATATATGTATTCAAAAAAGCAAAATCTTGAGTTTTAACCGCATTCTTGGGTACCAAATTTACTCTTTATGGTCGTTTTATTGAAAAATCCCATACTTTTAAAATTATATACGCATGTTTATCGATCTAGAGCAAACTGTAAGCGTTTTTCCCAAAATATTTTGATAGGTAGTCTCAGAATAACACATTCTGAAAATAATACATGCAAAATAAATTTGATTTAATTCAAGCAGTGTTCCCAATCTTGATGATTGTCATTGTGCTTTGAGTGGTCTTCTGAAAATAAATTATTTGTTTTTCTATTGTGCTTAAAATATGACGTGCGGACTAAACCAGCAACTCTATGAAGGCGTAAGTTATTTTTGTTATAAATACTATATTATTACTTCCGTCTGGACGTACTTTAAACCTTAAAATTCTACTCATATCAGTTCCATTTAAATTTAAGATATTTTTCTTTAAAAAAAATTGATAAAAAATGATTTTATGATATCTGCAAAATTACTTCTCCAAAAATAACTTGATATTTTTTAGCAAGCTTCTAATTGATGATGCTTTCTAAGTACAACCATTTTTTGAAAATAAAAAATATAAATTGTCGAATTTTCCTGCCGATTTTCAATAATCCTTGATTTTGATAACCTCCAAAAATCGACTGTTCTAAACGTTGTGCCTTATTAGTGTGAAATCATATTATTTTGGTAACTTTTTTATTACCACAGCATTGTACAATATTAGTCGAGCGATGTACAGAAAACCGATTTCGATTTCATTGATAAATTAAAAAGATATTGCATGTCCAAAGTGTCCACTTTATAAAATAAACAGTCCTTATCTGTATTACTAGAACGTATTAATTATGACAATAAATCAAAATTTTGAAAATTGGCCAAAAGATTTTCTTAAGAAAAAAAATTTTAATAAAAATTTCTCCATCATTAAACTTTGTCCCAAGCATCTGTTTATTATCAAGATTCTATGGTGAAAATTTAAAAGTATTAAATATGGGGTTGTTGTGTAATTTAAAATTTAAGTTTTATTTTTGATTAGTTTTATGAAAAAACATTAAATATTTTTTCATATTAATTTTTTTCTTGTAGACCAAACGAGTCAATACAACTTTTTCATAGAACATTTTTCTCTAAAATCAACAGTTTCGGAGTTAGAATTTTTCAAATAATTTATTTATTTTTTTTTCCACTCATTCTGGATGGAATTCGTCAGATCAAGCTGAGTCCCAATTAGGACGTAACACATAATGAAAATTGCTTGATAAAAGAAGAGAAAATTTGTTTGCAAAATATTAAAAGCTCTAATCGAAAGATCTATTATTGCAGCATATTGCAAAAATAGCCTATATACGAGAGCAGATTATTTTTCGTTATAATGTTTAAGGCTCTATCGCAAAAAAAATCTTCCCACAGCATAACTCAAATGAACAACACAGTTTTAAAAGAAAATATTTGTGGGAAAACTCTTCTGAACAATTCAATATAAATTTTAATTTTAGAAGCGTGCGTCAAAAACACCTTTTTATCGAAAGAAGGGAAAATTTCTGATTGAAATATTTTTCCTGCATATCCCGAAAAGAGATCATGTGTTGGCAAAAAAAAAATATATGTTGAATATTGGCAGGTTCTATATAATTACCTTTCTAACAGCACGTCTTGCGAGAATTGATAAAACCGGAAAAATATATAAATGGTTAACATTAAGCTTTACGAAATTATAAAATTTTACACAGTATAAATACAAAGAACAGCCATTTTTAGAAATAAGATCAAGTTTATAATTAAACCAATAGAAGATTGGACGCCAATAATTACTGTGTCATAATAAAACGAAAATACATCAAAAATTGCGTTCAGAATCATCGAAGTGATTGTGCTACTTTTTCCCGAATGATGTATCTCCGAATGTCAGTTCCCCGAATGACCATTTTCCCCGAAAAGTGGTGCAGTTCAAATAGGTGCTATAGTGTTCAATGGCTGGATAGTGAACGAAAAAGAACGATAAGCAATCAAAAGAAGGAGGTACTCTGTCATTCTCAGCTATACACATGTTAGCAAAAATGCTGAGGACGGTAAAATTCGAAAGAATCGCCAATTAAATGAAGAAGAGTACATATTAGATAACCAGTTCGTTCACCAACCTGAAATGTATAAAGTTACGACAATTATGAGTGCCAAAAACTTTTCGGGAAAAAGGAACAAAAATATATCTAAAAAATATAGCTCTAAAGAACAGCCTATGTATAAAGAAGGGAAAATTATTTAAATTTTGAATCAACAGTTTTTATACATATTATGGTAACATTATGGTAACATCACATTTAGAAAAAAAACATAGAATTTTTGAGAGAAGGGCAAATTTGTGCTAAATACAGTCAACTTTCTCGATATTGAAGGGACCATCCAGTCAGGGAGGTATCAAGTTACAGAATACTAAACCAGTGCAACTGCGATCCAATGGACCATCGAGTTAGCCATGAAAACCAACTTTTACTATAGTTTTCTGACTCGATATCGAGAAATGGAATATCGAGTAAGGGAGAGTTACCTGTATATCAAAATCTTTGATGTAAAAAATTATTACAATAGCGAAGCTCAAAAGAAGAATTAATATGTGAAAAAAGGGTAATTTCTGGATAAATAACAAAATACTATTGGCAATAACTTTCCTAATATGCTTTAGTTTATTCAAGAGCATATGATTGTTGAATTAAGTGTCATTTTGTATCAATTCACTCCAAAACAAGCCTGATGTCATCAAAAAGATTCAATAGAAACGTAAAAACGTAAAAATCTTGATCTCAGACTAATTATGACAAATGACCATTATGCCAAACGGCTTTATGCCAAATGACCTACCACCGTCCATAAGTATGGCTTCAAGTTGATGTTTTTTTACCTGCAATAATAAAGCCAGACAAATAATATATATAATGATGTTACGAAGAAAAAATATCGTAAGATGTAGCAGTTAGTAAAAGAAAAGAAAACATATATTATTGAACGAGGTTTAAATAGTCCACTTGGAACAAGTTTATTCGTTACAATAAATAAAACTACACTTTGTGGGTCACCCAACTCCATACTCAATGGCTCTTAGGGAGTCAAAATCAGGAAAGGTTATCATAAGTTCAAGAGATATAAGAGGTTGAAATAGAGTCCCAAAAGGGTAAACATGAGTTGTCGAAATTGTCTTACGTAGTTGGTGAACAGCATCTACGGGGATCCCAAGGAGTTTTCAAATAATTTCAAAGGCTAACTAGGAGTGCCCAAGAATTGCAAGTGGCTTTTAAGTGATTAAAATCATTTCCTTCAGATTTCAAAGTGAAGATCCGTAAAGATTTTCCTGAAAGAGTCACTAAAGAAAGTTTCGTAGGTTCTCAAATCAAAATTTTCTTTCCTTTTCCATGATATTACGTTCTTACTGCGACTGAGCTTGTGCATCAGCTTAAGGTTCTGAACGCACTTTCACAGTTAATAATCGAGAACTTTATTCATTTCTCGAATACGTATATTATGTGGCAGGTGCAATGATACTTTTAGCCCATGGAAGTCAAGGAAATTTCCTTTGCGGAACGATTCTGAATTACTCTGGAATCGAACACTGACATCTTTGCTACCCGTGGACGTCACCACCATGCTAAATAGTTTTACTCTACTAACGAACAAAGTCAAGAATTTTTTCGCATGCACCAACAAAACAAGCGCAGTAATCATTAAAGCAGTAATAAAACTCACAACCATGGCGCGATTATTTCCTGGGCAGCCAATCTGGTTTTGCAAATCTCCTTCACGCATAAACCGTAGCATAGCTACCGCATTACCATACCAGAGATATTCCTCGATAAGAGAATTCCTTCCTAACACCGCCGACAACGCCACAAATGCCGACTCTGGTTGACGCTGTTTGCCGGGGCAAGCTCGACTTGTCCGCAATGATGACAGCGTCCGACGAGGAACCAAACACGGAGCACCAGCATTTCCCAGCAGTTTATCTTTGCGGGCCGGCGCTGTGTCAATTGGTGTTGTTCGGGGAGGGTGGGTTCAAATGCGGCAAAATTGTGACAACGGCTCGATTAGCTGAACCTGACAGAATTATGACACGAATATACCTTTTACGGTGTCAATTTGAACGTGTCTTCAGTAAAATCGGGGCTGCTGAATCCATTAACACCATCAGCAGAGGATGAATTCTGAGAAAATTGAGAGTATCTCTCACTAATCGCTCTCTGTAATAATCATGATCCGCAACACATCATGAGAGTATGTTTATCGTCTACTGCTACCGCTCTGATTGCATCGGGGGATCACACTGTATTTGAAAACTCGTCTTAACAAGCTCCGAATCTGAGGGGCACTATTGCTAGACGGGTAAAAATGTGTTCCTGAGACCACGAAAATTATTCATGAAATCATAAATACCCATATTCATGGCACTCTTTTCCATACAAATTCGGGCCATGAATATGCATATTCATGATTTATTCTTGATTCCTGGAATAGATTTTTTTCCGTGTATAGGATGTTCGGGGATTGTTTATCATGCCAGTGAAGTATGGTGAACCCAAACTTTTGAACGATGACTTGAATGTCAGTGTCATTGATTTTGAATACTATTAAAATTTTCCCGCCAAAATTTTGTGAGTGCTCCTCAAAGAATATAAGATAAAGAGTCTAATGACACACTGCACAGTGAGAAAGTCGGGCTCCAAAACACGACTAAATGCAATATCTCAGCTGGGTAACGGTTCCAGGAAATGATTTTGGCCATTCTAGATTGGAAAAAGGCTGATAAATCGATTGGTGGCGGTCCCATTGACCGGATACTTCGCCATGGCCACCTAGAGCCCTGGAACCATCCTGAGTTCCATACAGCAAGTAGAATTAATGGAACAGAAATAAACTGTCATGATTACGTTTTGCTTTTTTTTTGTACACGAAAATATTCTTATATGGCGGATTTAGTGAAATGAATTGACCATTATGGCCATTTTATGGTTCCGGAGCAAACCCGGAACATCCGTAAAATTGGCAATATTAAAAAAAATATGTTCTGATAGTTGCTTTGTCTCTTGTTTGTTAGAAATAAGTATTCTTGCAATTCGTGTTTAGTAATCTGAATGTTTGACCATTACGGTTATTTTATGATTCCGGAACTAACCCGGAACATCCGCAAAATTGAAAATATTGAAAAAAAAAGATTATTCATATGTTCCTGATTAAAATTAGGTATTCTAACATATTGGATTTAGTGATATGAATGTTTGATCCATTTGACCATCTTATGATTCTGTAATTAACCCGGAACATCCGTAAAATTGGCAATATTGAAAAAAAAAGTTCTGATAGTTTCTTTGTTCCTTGTTAGTTTTAATGAAGTATTCTTAAAAGTCGAATTAAGTTATATGAATGTTTGACCATTATGGCCATTTTATGATTCCTGAACTAACGCGGAATAACCGTAAAATATTGCATATTGGGAAAAAAACCTGATAGTTTAGGAAGAATGCAAATAGAAATCTTTGAAAGAACTCCTGGAAGTATTCCTGGAATAATTCCTGAATAAACTTCAGAAGAATCCCTGAAGGAACTCCTAGAAAAACTACTGGAGGAATCCATAAAGTAAAATCTCTGGAGAAACTCGAAGGAATCCTTTAAGGAATTCAAGGAAGAATTCCTGAAACAACTCTCAAGGGACCTCTAGCGGAACTCCTTTAAAAATCTCTCGTGAAACGCTGGGAGGAATCGCTGGAGAAACTTATGGAGGAATTTCTTAAGGGACTCTTGGAGTAATTCACGACGTAAATCCTGAAGGAAAATAACTCTGAAGGAATTCTCGAAGGAACTCCTGGAGGAATATTTGGAGTAATATTTAAAAGAATACTTGGAGGAACTCCTGGATTAATTCTTGGAGATACTCTTGAAGGGATTCTGAAGGAGTTTGTGGAATAATTCCTGAAGGAATTCGTGTAGGATCTTCTGAAGGAATTCCTTTAGGAACTCCTGTAGGAACTCTTGAAAGAACTCTTGGTAAAATTCCTGAAGGAACTCCTGAAACCCTGTAGAAGTCTCGTGGAGGAATTTCTGAAAGAACTCTTAAAGAAATTCCTGAAGGATTATCCTGAAGGAGCTCCTGAAGAAACTCCTGGAGGAATCCCTTAAGGGTTTCCTAGTAGAACTCTTGTAGGAATTCCTGAAAGAACTTTTGGAACAATTCTTAAAGGAACTCCTGGAAAAATTCCTGAAAGAACCCCTGCAGAAATTCCTGAAGAAATACCTGAAGAAACTCCAGGAGAAATTCCTGTAGCTACTACGGGAGGAATTCCTGAAAATTACCCTGGAGGAATTTCCGAAGGACCTCCTACAGGAATATTTTGAGTTACATTTGAAGGAATATCTGGAAGAACTCCTGGAGGAATTTCCGAAGAACCTTCAGACGGAATTCCTGAAATCCTGGAGGAATCCCTAGGAAACTTCCGGAGGAATTCCCGAAGGGTTTCCTACAGGAAGTCTTGGAGAAATTCCTGAAGGAACTTTCTGATTGAATACGTGTAGGATGTCCTGAAGTGAATCATCGAAGATTTCCTGAAAGATTTTCTGAAATAAATCCTGAAGGAACTCCTGGAAGAATTCTTGAAGGTAATCATAGATGAATTCCTGGAGGAATTGTTGAAAGAAACCCTGGAAAAACTCTCCGCGATGAATCCCTGGAGATACTCCTGAAGGAGGTTCCTGATGGTACTCTTGGAGTAATTCCTGAAGGAACTTCTTGAGGAATTCCTGTAGAAACTTCTGAAGGAATTCTTGAGGTATTACAGAAGGAACATCTGGAGAAATTTCTGAAGATTCTTTTGGAGTAATTCTTGAACGAACTCTTGGTAAAATTCCCGAAGGAACTCCTGGGGCAATTCTTGAAACAAACCCTGGAGGAAATTTTCATAGATCTACAAAAGTAATTTCTGAAGAAATTGTTAGAGGAATTCCTTAAGATATACCTGGAGTATTTTCCCGAAAGAACTCCTCAAAAGACTCCTGGAGGAATTTCTGTAGAATTTCCTGTAGCAATTCCTGAAAACACTTCCTGCAGAATTCCTGGAGAAATGTCTGAAGAATTCCTGGAGATACCCCTAAGATACTCCAGGAGCAATCCCTAAAGGGTTTCCTATTGAAACTTTTGGAGTTATTCCTGAAGGAACTCCTGAAAGAATTTCTGGGGGAATTCCGGAAGAAAATCCTGGAGTAACTCCTGAAGGAATTCCTGAAGTAAATCCTTGAAGATTTTCTGAAAGATTTCCTGAAGTAATTCCTGAAGGAACTTCTGCAAGAATTATCGAATGAATTCATGGGGGAATTCCTGAAGGAGTTTTTGAAGGAAACTCCGGAGGATTTCCTGAAAGATCTGCTAGAGGATTTCCTGAAAACGCTCATGGAGGAATTCCTAAAGATACTCCTGGAAGATTTTCTTGAAGGAACTCTTGGAGGAATCCAAAAAAAAACTTCTGTAAGAATACCTGTAAGAGCTCATTGAGAAATTCATAAAAAAAACTCTTGGAGGAATTCATGAACGAACTTCTGGATGAATTCCTGAAGGAATCCCTTAGTAACTCCTGGAGGATTTCGATGGGAGATTCCACAAGAACAACTAGAAGAATAATTCATGATTAATAATTCATAAATTAATATTAATACAGAGATCCCATGTGAATTTGCTAGTGGAATACTGAAGATTCCCTTAAGTAAATCTTTCTGAAACCCCCTCTGGAATCACCGGGAGAATCTCTGGCCGTTTTCTAATAATACTGGAGACATTCCTCTACGGAATTATTGGAGTAATGTATAACATCCTAATATGATACGGTGACCGCATACCACAAGGAACTTGTTTCCTAAAAATGATCCAAAATGTTTTGTCTATTGTTTGTTAGAAGAAAGTACTATTACAATTCGTATATAGTAATCTGAATGTTTGACCATTATGGCCATTTTATGGTTCCGAAACAAACCCGGAACATCCGTAAAATTTTCCACATTGAAGAAAAAAAACTGATGATTCATATGTTCCTTGTTGATTAAAATTAAGTATTCTTACATATTGGATTTAATGATATGAATGTTTGATCACTTTAACCATCTTATGGTTCCGTAATTAACTCACTGATTTAAAATTTTGTTCGATCCAATGCTGAGGAAATTAGCCATGTTTTTTCAGTGTGTTTTTTTTTTAATCCCAGACAACCAGAAGTCGCATAACAATTTACGTAAAAAGTCGTTTACTTATGCAAATTACATCACAACCGCACAACATGGTGAACGAAATCGTTTTGTTTATGAATTTCCTCGCATAGAACGCTATTTTCTGAGTTCATCAGTGCATTTTGATTCATTCCGTATAAACATACAAAGAAAGTCGAATCAATCCATAGCAGCTGTCAAATCTACTTTGTAATCATAAACTAAGTCGTATAAAGTTACATATTAATTCGAAATAAAATCTGTACACTCACATTGTATGCCAATTTTCATCATATACATTATGCACATATATCGCCTCCACTTTTGTACGCATAAGGCCTTTCGGCAACATCTTATATGGAATATTTAGGATACAAAACTTAAAAAATGTTTTTGGAAAAATACAATGTAAGAATAACTTATTACCTTACGAATATCCCTTAGAGGGTTTCAACTGGACGTGTAATCACAGAGATATGGACAAAACACTTTCGTATGTTTTTAGGGGGTGAAACCAAACTTTTGCTCGGAAGTTTATGTGACCATTTCGGTAGTAAAATCGCGGTGCAACTTGGATTGTTATGGTTAATCATGGAGTATCAACTACGAATTGTACGGTCATCAATGCTCATGCTCTTGCTCACATCCCTTTTTTTGTTGGATTAATCTCTAAAAGGGTTCACATTGCCCAAACTTCCCCCCATTTGAGTCGCGTTTTACGACTCACCCGCACCCCGTTCGACAATCGAGACCGAGCCCAAGGGACTGGACCAGAGCTAGAATGAGAGAGAGGATGTCATCAAGTCACAACAAATTGTTTTTCGGTGTCAATTAACAATTCATGAGCCGGACGACCACCGGACTGGACCGGGTTAACTTCAAACTAGTTTCATCAATCTCACACACGCGCGATTTGCTCTCAGATGGTTGCGGTGTTCCCGATCAAAATCACTTAACATGATTATAACATAATTCTTTAATTCGTAATAACAGATTAAAAAAAAAATGGTTGCACCTTTTCAATTTTATTTGCATGGTGTTACAATACTACCAAAATTGATAACATAATTTGTAATAAGTGTGTTGATTTGCTACTGCATTGGAACAAATTCTGATATATTTGTATTACAGTTTGAATAAAACTTGTTATATTTTTGATCCACTCAATTGGGGTTATGTTAGAATTTTTGTTATTGAAATTAATAGGTCCATTTTTTATTATTTTTTATTCTTTATTAGTATCGTACCAAACATTACATTCAATTCTTATATCTACGTCTTCTGTGTTAGAAAACACTAGCATCTTGATTTGGTAAAACTAACATTTATTAACAATTTGTTAACAACATATAAGATTTCATTTGCCGTAGCAGTTTAGAATTTTTACAGGTGAGTTGATTTTACCTGATTATAAGAGAAAAAACGCTTTCATCTAACTTAAGGTGAAGATGAATCGAAGCTTCAGCTCAAACGAATGTTCGGTTCTCCAGATTTGTGCTCTTGAAACTTTGAAGTTTGACTTAGATTCATCTTCACTTTAACCAAACTTAACCTAGATATATAACGCATTTGTGGTGGCAATAGAAGATTGCAACGATTCTTGTCTAAAATTTTTAATAATTTATGCAACTCCTTAGTACTATACCAGGGAGGGAGCTTCAGAATAATTTTCAATTATGTTATAATCTAGTTTTCTCCATCTGGTCAGGTCATCCAACCCAAAGACGTGTCTATCGGCATCTAGGTTCACCCCATTTTTTGCGTACGTGATTTTGTGCGCCTTGCTAAGGGCGGCATCCTGCATCGAGTGTAATCAAAATCCGCGAAAGATTCTGATCACTTCCGGAAGGTTTGCTGATTGCTTGAGCTCACCGCCCCCCACGGCATTCAAGTCAGTTTTAGTTACGACGGCTGGTTTAAATTGACTTTCGTTTTCCGTTTGCGAGTCGGTACAATATGCGGAAATTGTGGCGCCACGGAACACATGCAAGCCATCAATCAGTTTGATGTTTTCGTTTGTAGAGACGGTGGCAGCAGGGCTGGGAAGGGGTCACACGTTAATTCATCCTCGTTGACCGCCACGTGAACTGTGTTTTCGCAAGCAGGTTCACAAAGTGGACGGTCATGAATTACACCGGTTTTAATGTACAGTTTACATTGTTTTTTGTTTAACAGAGAGCAAGGAAATCACAATAATTGAATACTTAGGTGATGAATCATTGAGAAAATAAAATCGTTAGCAGGGATAATCCTTCGACATCGTCTTGGGCGAATCTCTTCGAAGTTCTATTCTTTCATAATGGTTGCTACCACGAACAATCTTGAAAATAACATATATGGAAAATTGCATTGAAATGAGCAATCAGTTATATACTTTAGACAAATCTTTCGAGCGACAAATTGAAACAGCTCCTAACCCTCGCTGTTCGATTCAAGCGAGGAAGCAAAGGGTTCCGTCAATGGTGGTCAGTATTTCCGAATTTATTGGATTCAGGCAAGAGATCTTGAACTCCAGCAGGCGAATCAAGGTTTCCTTTCAAATCGAAAAGAAAACAAAGCGGGAATCGTAAATGGAATTCTCATAAATTTTTCGAAAATGTCTACCTTAACTTGCCCATTGAATAAATTTGATAAATGGCACATAAGTTCGAGTGGGGTAAAAGTTGCTTTATGAGTTTTTTTTGCTCAATGCAAAACACATGCTTTAATTTTTATTGTGGTTAAGTAAGAGACTTTCACTCAGAAAGTTATAGAAACCGAATGAGATTTGCTATTTATTGTTTTTTATCGAGAAAATTGTGCGATCAAACTTTCAATCAGAATGGAAATTGTATGAAACAAAATAAAAATAAAAGCCCATGCTATTTTGTATGTAATTGGTTCTTTCAATAAGGATTTTAGTTTTTGCATAAATGTTAGGAAACCGTTTTTGACCCATAGTTGGACAAAAGTTAGAGCCATATATTATCTCACGGTAAAACTTCAAAATCCCCTTAAATGTACATATCGTCACAAATTTCAGCAAAATATGCTTGATTACGTGAAATTGGGGGCCTTCCTTAGCCGAGTGTTCAGAGTCCGCAGCTACAAAGCAAAGCCATGCTGAAGGTGTCTGAGTTCGATTCCCGGACGGTCCAGGATCATTTCGTAATGGAAATTTCCTTGACTTCCCTGGGCATAGAGTAAAATCGTACCTGCCACACGATATACGAATGCATAAATGGCAACTTTGGCAAAGAAAGTTGCCAGTTAACAACTGTGGAAGTGCGCATTAGAACAGTAAGCAGAAAAGCAGGTTCTGTCCCAGTGAGGACATAATGCCAAGAAGAAGAAGAAGAAGAACGTGAAATATGCAGGCTTGATGGAAACTCCTCTGCGATGCAAAGATAGGCCGATTTTGCCGTTTTTCTAAGGAGTTAAAACTAAACCCCAAATTTTCAACACAGATCCTCAAGTGACAGTGCAAAAAAAAAAAATGCGAGGATTTTTTCTGGTACTCTCTCTCTCTAGTTGGGATGCTAATCTTTACTCACGCTTGAAAAGAACTCTTGAGTGTCCCGCCCGAGCAAGACAGTCCTCAGGGAGTTGTAATGGCATTATTTTTTGATGGAATTTTACTCTGTTGTGTTTTGTGCTGCATCTTCCTCGCACATTTTTTCGTTGCCTCTCTGCTTAGCATTTTTGCGCTCCCTCGCAAAGAGTCAAAGACAGCACGCTGCTAGAGTATTTCACCGAACTCTGATGATGTTGAACAGTATTATTGTGTATTTCTTTCACTACTGGACTGCGAAGTGCGGCTTCATAAGTGCGAAAAAGCGAATAAAAGTGCGAGATTGTATTGAATCACGTTGATGTCTTCAGAGCACTTATTCTTTGGACTGCGATAAATAACCCCGCTGAAGACACCGACTCGATTTGATGCAATCGCGCACTTTTATTAGCATTTGCGCACTTGTAAAAACTTCTGTGATAGTCCAGTGGCGAAAGAAATGCGCAATATCAAGCCTGGAAATATGTTTTCAAAATTATTCTACCTTAGTTTGGCGAAAAACTGCCATTTTTGAGTAAATTACATTTGATTATATTTTGGGCTTACTTAAGGTTAAATTTTGTATGTATTTTTATGCAATTATCATGCAATAGCTGGTACAAAGTATTTTTGTCATTAGACAAGTTTTTGCTTCACTGGTGGTACAAAATTTTATATTAGACAATCAATTTCAAAACTGCTATAGGGTAGGTGTACCAGTTATGGCCATAGTGGTTCCCTATTTCGCCATACGTGATAACTAGAATGTCTCCACATTTTGAAAAGTTTTGTGTGTTTTAGAAATTAGATTTAGGATATATTTTGATGTTAAAACATTCAAAAAGAAAATTAACGAAATAATGCATTTGGCCAAATAGGGAACCACTGTGACCATAACTGGTACGCTTTCCCTAATTAATGTTCGGACTGAATTTTATAGCAGCAGTACTACAGGGCTGTAGTATCAGGACAACTTTAACCGTAATAGTTTTCAGTATTTGAATTACATTTAAAAGCATCAGCATTAATTTTAACTTGTAAATCTTGAGTTTTCTTATCTTCTTGCGAATTCTTTTCTAACCGTGTAGTTTCTTAGGTTTTGACTATAGGCTGTAAGAACAAATTGCATGACTAATTTAAAGCATTTTATTTTTCGATTCCAAATTTTATGTGTACCTACTTTATGTTACATCTCTACAAATTTTTAAACTGTCCGACTATTTATTTGAATAGTATCAAAGACTTCAGCGCACGTGTGAATTATCTAAAAGTTTTAGTAAGTCGTTTGCTTGCACAACCCTGTGATATGCTAATACGTGCATTGCAAGCGTAGTAGTTATGAATAACATGTGGTTTGATTTGTTCGATCTGAGCAAGTATATTTTAATTTCTTACATTACGTAAAATTTCACCATTGTAAACCATACCTTCTTATACCCCGTCTGTAGTATAAGAGGTGAACCCGCTTAAGGCTGGATGAAAATCAAAATCGAATCATGCTTTTAGTATCACATATATATTTGTATGGATCGTCACACTTCCTAAAATCCGTTTCTTCCAATACACTATGGGCAGTAATTTTTAGATTCTCATGTGAAATATATGAGTATTACGTTACAAATTTGACGTATTATTTTAAAAAAAAATCCGTAACAAAGTTTTGAAAAGGGCTTATAGTGAAATTATGTTGATTGTTCCTTCATAAATGTTAGAATTCACATTGTTATGATTATATTAATCATATTGCGATATTCATTTATCTTCTGAAATAATCTTCAACTGCATAAAAGAAACATAGTAAATAATACTAAAAAAAGTAAAAAAGCACTAGACGAAAAAGTGCATATATGTGCAGCTAAATTGTTGACTATTAATTAGCTTACATCTTATGCTACCGTTGGAAATAAATTTTAGCCTAGGCCAACTTGGGACAGAAACGTATGGGAGAGCTTTGATAACAAATCGAATATATATTCTCAGAGTAGTCCTCGCATTTACCCGAACTAAAGGACCATTTTATTTTTTTCTGAGACAGCTTTTTCAATAAGATTTCGAACAGTGTATAAAGATCTGTAAATAATATTACGGTATAGCAGTATATTTCATTTAAAATATACCTTGTGTTTGAATTAAATTCTCTATTTTTTCCAAAAAAAAACTCAAACTCAGTTTGTTAAAACTGTCTTACTGAAACTACAAGAGATCTTGCTCTTATATTCCAGGAATGTCTTCATAGAATACATGTACAAGCTAAGACAAGAGGCGTCGCGTGACCACCTGTTCAACATGACATATTTTTCACATAGCTTATTTAAACAGTAAATTGGTGATTTACTAGCTATAAAACTTATCAGAAATAACTAAATGCATCAGACACATTCCAGCGTAACGCGACACCACGAGGAACCGACTTTCATTATCAAATTAGGCATGTTCTCGGAAATATGCCTTGTGACCATGTGATAAAACAGGTTTTATATCATGCATATTAAATGTACTTGATGTTGTGACATTCATTTTGAAACATAACACCGCATATATGGTAATTAAAAGCAGTTGCATTTCGTAACGCGACACCATCGCTGAAATGCACTTTTTTAAACATCACTCTATAATCGCCTATATCTGCTCTGCTATAATTTTTACAATCCAGCTTTGTTCTAGGCAATCCTTCTATGTATTGATAAGAATCAGAGTGTGACTTCAAACTGGATGGAAATATTGAATAATTGCAGAAATCATTGATTTCATTTTATGAGCGCTGTGTTACGTTTATCTTCCAACAGGGTTCTGCAAATGGTGTCGCGTTACGCAAAAAGCATTTTTTATTTTTATTGATAAAATCGGTAATGTTGCTTTCGGGTTTCAGAAAAAATGTATATCTAGTATTGTTATTTGTTTAATACATTCGACATTCTGTCTCACAGTGGGGTAATTTGATCCGACACTGGTTAAAATTAATTTTATGTTTCTGTGAAACCTTTTGAGAATGTCGTGCATTGTAAAAGCGTAGATGGCGCTTGTGGTCACCATATAAATTTGACTTAATTCTTTGCAACAATGTTAAGATATTTCTGTGATTTTTAAGAATGTTTCCGGTATAGTGCTTTAGGATGGCGGCGCGTATAATCTTGAACTTTGATACATGTTAGAATGATTGAATTTGATTGTAAAATAAAATTATGTAAACCTTTAAACGATGTACTTTTAAAAGTATGCTTTCGGCAAAGTTGACAAGCAGACATTTATGGTTGTTGGAACTATCCGAAATTCAATAACACAGTGGAGTTAATGGATCTGATAAATGGGTAAAATTATTAAAAAGATTCAATGAATTATTTTGAGAATATTGTTTCAGAAATTTGTATATGACCATAAAAGCTTCCCAATGATGGGACGAAAAATATGTAGAGCTGCTGTACAGTGGGGTAATTGCACTTTTTTTGGGTTAAATTTTTTAACCGTTCCTTTGATCTGTTTTTGATCCGATGTACATTCGATTTTTATAATCTGCTGGTTCAGACATAGCGTATGCAAGTGTTTATGATTTACTAATGGTGGTCAGAAGGATACAGAATTTTGTGGCACAGGGGTGTAATTGAACCAGATATTGGGCCAATAATATTTCAACGTAGCCATGTAGTATTTTGAGGATCATGCCAACCTGTCCGGACCCATCTTGATGAGTTCGGCTCCGATACCATCCTTGCCAGCGGCCTTGTTGTTCTTGAATGGCATCCTTAACTTCCCCCATCGTGGGAACTGGTTGGTTTCCACTGTCCGCTGTGCTGACGTAGCCATCGCCTTCGTTGTCCTGACCTTCTGTGCCTGAGTTCTCTGCGCCATTCAGGTGTTCATCGTAGTGCTGCTTCCACCTTTCGATCACCTCGCGTCCGTCCGTCAAGACGCTCCCATCCTTATCCCGGCACATCTCAGCTCGCGGCACGAAGCCTTTGTGGGATGTGTTGAGCTTCTGATAGGACTTCCGCGTTTCTTGAGAACGGTACAGCAACTCCATCTCTTGGCATTCCACTTCTTCCAGGTGGCGCTTTTTCTCCCGGAATAGGCGGGTTTGTTGTTTCCGCTTCAGTCTGTATCGTTCCACGTTTTTCCGCGTACCATGCTGCAGCATTGCAGCCCGCGCTGCATTCTTCTCCTCTAAAACCTGCTGGCACTCCTCGTCGAACCAATCGTTTCTTGAGCTCCGTTCCACATATCCGACAATGCTTTCGGCAGCGTCGTTAATGGCTGCTTTGACTGTCCTCCAGCAGTCCTCAAGAGGGGCCCTATCGAGCTCGCCCTCATCCGGCAACGCTCCGGTTTATTTAGCCGCTCGAGATTGTACCGGGGCGGGCGTCGGTACCGTACATCATTGATGACGGCTAGTTTTGGGCGCCGTTTCACCATCACCAGGTAGTGGTCGGAGTCAATGTTAGCGCCACGATAGGTTCTGACGTCGGTTATGTCGGAGAAGTGCCGTCCATCGATCAAAACGTGGTCGATTTGCGATTCTGACTGCTGAGGTGACGTCCAGGTGTTCCGATACAGGAGGCTGTGCTGGAAGTAGGTGCTACGAATGGCCATATTCTTAGAGGCGGCAAAATCTATCAGTCGTAGGCCGTTCTCGTTCGTCACCCGGTGGGCGCTGAACTTTGCAATCGTCGGTCTGAACTCCTCCTCCTGGCCAACCTGAGCGTTCAAATCTCCTATGATGATCTTGACGTCGTGGTTTGGGCAGCGGTCGTACTCGCGTTTAAGCGCGCGTAAAATGCGTCCTTGTCATCATCAGTGCTTCCGGAGTGTGGGCTATGCACGTTGATTATGCTGAAGTTAAGGAATCGGCCTTTGATTCTTAACACATTCGTTCATTGATCGGCCACCACCCGATCACGCGCCTTTGCATATCACCCATCACTATGAAAGCTGTTCCCAGCTCGTGTGTGTTGCCGCAGCTCTGGTAGATGGTATGATTACCTCTAAACGTTCGCACCAGTGCTCCTGTCCAGCACACCTTCTGCAGCGTTACGGTGTCGAAACCGCGGGTCTTCAGTACATCGGAGAGTATGTGAGTACTTCCAATGAAGTTGAGAGATTTGCAGTTCCACGTACCGAGTTTCCAATCGTTAGTCCTTTTTCGTCGCTGTGGTCTTCGCCGATTGTTCCGGTCCGTATTCTCTCGTTGACGTTCCTGTGCTGATGTGTTTTTACGGTTGGCTTGCAGGGCCTGACACCAACCCCCTAGATTTCCGGAGGACCATTCCCCCTAAATGTTCGGAGTGCCATAGTGCATAGTTTAGCTTAGAGTCCTTCTCTGGCACTCAGACGATGATCAGCCGCCCCTGACATGGGGAACAGACGCTGTTGTGAGCCGCTCCTAACATGGAGTACAGACGCTCAAGGTTTGCAGAAGCAAGAGCAAAAGCAAACTCCCCCTTCCCTGTCAGCATACGACCAAAGTTCCCACCGGGGGTTGGTTACCTGATCTTCCCCAAGGTTACTCATACCCCGGCCAGTACCACGAGGAGGTAGGGATAGGAGTTGCTGGGCAAGAGGCTAAGGACCGCACAAAGGGGTCTATTTTATTCCTGCAGGTACGCGAGGTACCAATGGTACGCCATGCCCAGCCATTTACCGCGCCAAGGGCAGAACGGCATGTCTCTTCAGCTTTTGCGCTGCACCATGTGGATATTAGGCGAGCTATTTCCATGATGGATGTATACGACGGGATCGATCTTGGCGTGTTGAGAAGAATTGCCATGCTATTTTCTCTCTAGTGAATAGGAATCCGCCATCTATTGAAAATCCTCGTGCTATTTTAAAATTATGTTGATAATAAATCTTCGAGCTGTTTAGTAGAATACCTATAAGTAGATGAAAAAACCGAATTTAGTACTATACCATTTAATTTCACTAGAGTTTGTATCCTTTGACAGATACGCGTATTTCGACCTCAACTGTAAGGCCGTCTTCAGTGTCGTGTACTAGACTCGACTTCTAGTACACTACAGTTCTGTCGAGTCTAGTACACGACACTGAAGACGGCCTTACAGTTGAGGTCGAAATACGCGTATCTGTCAAAGGATACAAACTCTAGGGGAATTAAATGGTATAGTACTAAATTCGGTTTTTTCATCTAATTAAAATTATGTGTTAAAATGGAATGGGATTTCTAATATATTTGCAAATTTTAAATTGAAATGGTCTACCTGTTCTATGAACATGTTGAACAGGCTGACGAGACGCCTCTGCTAAAACCAGGGTTGCGATGGATCTTCTTCGTGAACAATGATCGACGCATCTTCGCGATCCAACATTCGCCAACATTCATTTTTCATTTTTGCGTCACGAAGAGCATCGCAAAAAGCGAACGGATGCAACGCCGAAGAAGCAAAATGAACACACCGATAAGTGGTTCGCGAAGCCTTTCCACTCGTAGGATTCATTTATCCACGCGCTGTTCATTCTCGTGATTCATTGCAAGGTTGCTTCTTCTCGTAAAGTCAAGCAAACACTCCACGCTAAACCAGCTCCACGAAGCGCATGTGTTAAAACTACACAGAATGAGTTTTCAGAAGCAAAACAAAAATGGAAACGAATTCCGCATTCCAAGCGTTCTTCCTCTGTGCGCAAATCACTCATTCAGTTTTGTTTACCACCGTTTGCACAAAACTGTGTACAGCCCCTTTGCACAGAATCTGTGCTGCACGAAAAGAGGCCAATTTTGTGCGCTCGGCACTCATTTTTGAACGGAGCAAGTTTAGCGTGATTGTTGCAAGCCCGCATGAAGATGATCGAAATGAATATTTTCCTGTTCTTCACGAAGAGCAGGCAGCGTGGATCGTACCGTTCACATTATCAAGCGATGGAAAATCACCCGATGACAGCGTCGGGTGAAACAGCGATCCGAAAATGAGACACGAACGAATGAAGCGCCCGAACGGTTGTTTGTGTTTATTCGCAGATTCTGTTTTGATGCCTACGAAAATTCATCGTGCCTCGCGTTTCCGATCGTTGTTCAGCAACATTGGCTAAAACTTATCAGAAACAGTCATTTTTTTTATTATTGGCCAGCTGGTCGCCCATAGTGTAACAGTGTTTTGTAATTTATGGACGCTCTCTAACTCTCTTGCGATTATATTACTCGTGGTAATGAAGGAGTGAATAAATTTCGTCATGTTATAAATGCTAACAAGATTCACGATAACAATTTAACAATTTCCTTCTGCTTTTGAAATAAAAAAGCAAAAGACTAAAGATTTTGGTAAAAAAAATTAAAGACTGAAGCACTACACATAGTGATGATGCTGAGACTGGTGAAACGGATGAATACATTAGGGCAGGGTTAGTGCTGAGTTGCACAGTTCTTCAGACATCACTTGAATTTTAATACCGTCGGACGGGGCTACTTTTGATTCCGGGGGCTACTTTGGACACTTACCTTTTGTATTTATTTGCAGCGTAAATGTTAATCTGAGCAATTTTGTGTCTTCAGCACTTTTAATAACCATAGTATGCTCTATTGCTAGGCATGATTTCTTTTTGGAACAACATCAACAATAACAGGATAAACAAGAAAACATTTCGAAAATGTCCGAATAAATATTCACAAGCTATAAAACATTGGCTAGGCAAACAATGTTTGAATTTTACCCATGTCGTGGAAACTTATTGGGAGCATCAGAAAACTATCGAATCGTCATGTTTCATGAAAATTTTGTGATTTGTTTTGCTTAAAATTGTTGTTTTATTAAAATAAATGATCAAAGGTCTTATTTTTACGACTTTTATTTTCTTATAATGTTTTGGTTTGTATATTTATAACATAAAAAAATTTGAAATAATGGTTTGTTAAAGTGAATAGGCATAAAACACACATATTTCAATACGTACCAATGACAAGTTCACAACATAATCTCTAAAAAAATATTTTCCGTCATATTTTACATGAATTTGCAGTACAAAACTATTGTATCCTTCAAATGCATAAAATAAACTACTCTTAAGCCAGCTCCAAACTGCTAAAAGCTAAAAGCATGTTTCAAAATCAAACTTACTTCTTTACGATCTTGCTAAACTTTACTTCATAGATTGCGTTTTTAATGAAAATTACTTACTGGTATTGAATTAGTTACTGGTATTAACGATCCTTCTACATTTCGTTTATATAACAGTAAGAATAGAAAAAAAAATAGTTTTTGTACATAACTCATCAATCATCGCAGTACCTAGTAGTTAAATCGTTCGTTTATGTTAACTTAAAAATCAGTCATTCGAAACTGATAGTTCCATTTAAGAGTAAGTTGAAAATTTAAGTTTCATACTGCAAACTGAGAATAGTGAATGGCATGTTTCGTTGAAATTTGTAATATATGTGTAATTGTTTCTAGCTTTGCAATTTTCTAAATTATGTTTTTTTCAATGAAAAACGTTCAATAACATCACAGTGGACAATAATCTATAGAATCAGTTTGAAAGTTATAAGGAAAAATCATTTCATTATCAAATTGTGAAAATGTCCAAAGTAGCCCCTTTTTTGTCTTGAAGGACACACTTTTTTCGCTATTCAAGCATTTTTGTTATTTCTCAATGGATTTGCCTCATATTTTGCACATTTGTTACGTATATATACAACTTAAATATAGGCAAGAATAATCAATATCTATTCATAATTCTAAGAGTAACAAATCCTCAAAGTTGAAGAATGTGGAAATAATGTCAAAAGAAGCCCCGTTTGACGGTACACATTTTTAAGTGATGTTTCAAATCACGAGTTCTAAAACAATAAAAGTTAGACCATGTGATTTTTTATTTGACAAATTGAAATGATTGAACAATTAAAAAAAATAAACGAATAATTTCATGATATTTGCAACTAAGTTATAGATTTCGATGTGATTATCAATTTTGCACATGACAGTTTTTGTGCAGAGCTTCCATATTTACGGGTTTTAAAAAATAACCTCCGAAATTGACTTGCTTAATTAATGGACAGCCCCTTACTTTATATTCAATGTTTAGATTTGTGCTAGTTGTTTAAACTACTATTTGGTTGGTTTGCCGCAAACGTATAATTAATATTTAAAAAGCTGAGTAGTCATTACGAGCTACCTATGAGAATTTAGGATCTATCAATTAGTTTAAAACTTCGTCGAAAAGGGTGTTTGTTCTTACTTGCTTTATATTAACTCGACTAGAGGGTCATAACAAAATATTATAGAATTTAATCAATATATGATATAGATATCGTTTTATGATATTATTTTGTTTAAGTTCGTATTAACAGAAAAAAAATAAAACAAAAATTTAGCACAATTTTTTTCCTGCTAAATTCGGACTGTTGAGAATAGGACTAAATGAGATGCCGGGGAACACTGATTTTCAAACCCGTTTATTGAGCACTTCAAAGCTAAAATTATATAGTAAGTTAGTTAACTAATGAGGCGAATATTATATTGAACTTACAATTCAGTGGGACAACTATTTGGTACCGACTTCGATTCCGTTCTGTTTAAATTCAGTTCAAGACAAAGGGAATCGTAAGTGATAAATAGTATCATAATGTCTCTAAACGTGTAACCAATTTTTACCTTCTTCAAGTTTTTACGATGAGGAACAGTTTCATAAGAAAATGCTGTCAATAGCTATTTCTCCATGATTTAGCCTGCAATCAAATCTATTGTAATTCATAGCCATTTTTCCGCATTATGTGCAACTTACCTAAACTTCAATCAAACGAACTCTTTAGTGAACTTCAATAGAATTATTGCGATCTAATATTGTGGTTTCATCTACTACCTTGCACAAATTTGACAGTCACTCATCATACGATAGGTACCTACTTCACCTCATCTGACAGTTCGCACAATACGATGCAACGATAACGCATGATTGTGGTTGGTGTATGTGACCGGGATGCCAAATCGTCCGTAATTGTGGCAACATGGACCTTTGTGCAATGCATGTAAGAAGAGCGGTTCAAATTTCGAAAAAGGTTAAAAGTCCAACCTCTCATATCTTCCTCGCCAGCTCTATGCTAAAAAAAAGTTTCTGCACAGATAATTTTTCACATTTTAAGTAATTAAATATTAACACGATATTATTTTTCTTTAATTTTCATTACAGGTAAGGAATGAACTAACGTATGAAAATCGTAAGTAAGATTTAAAAATTGTTAAGGTTTAACAATACATTGTCTTAGCTCTCAGCATTTGTTCAGTTTGTTTCAAATTAGGGACCCATGAATCTCTGATCAAGTAATGCTTCATTTTGGAACGAAGGTGAAGATGAATCGAATTATTAATAGCACAAATTCTGAAAACCAGACCTCAATTTACTATGAAAACTAAAGCAATTGGTTACTAAGAGAGTATTGACCAACGAATTATGTTTTCAGGGCAGAGCACTTTTTGGCTCTACAGATTTGTGTTCTCGAAAATTTGTGGCTTCGTTTTATATCAATCTTATGTAATCACTATTGGAGTGTATTATATGATAAGTGTGCTATTAACACTTCCTCTGTTTTTTTTATTGGGAGCTTTTCTTGAAAATTTACAACTAAAAAATCATAGTATGTCAAATAATTGGATTTTTTTTACCCCAAATGGATCTGCAATCGAACTGAGACCCGAACCTGCCGCTTTTAAGCTATCAGTACACACCAAATGAGCAAATATTTGGCTATGCATAAATTCGCAGACAACTTTGATAAAATCTTTGCAATACAAAACATTTGATCAGCTCAGCATAAATCCAAGACCAATGTTTGCCATCGTGTATAGCTTTAGCAGGAACTGGACGAATAACTACACCGACGCAGGTGTTCATTGAAATGCTGCATCCACCTTTCGATCATCACACGGTCGATTTTCCTGGTGGACACTATGGCCCTATCGACCTAAACCACTCACGGCAACCTAACCAGAAAGCATCCTGAGCAAGACGCCTTTGATTTTGAACAATTTTTCGCCACTTGCTCCGAAGGATGAAGGTGCTCAGGCGTTGCTTCACTAAATGCAGCCAGTAAACACTTCTTCAACAAGCATAAACAAATCCGCATCAAGCACTCCGCCAGTATCAAATCCACTGGATCCACCTCTTTCTCTACCTGCAGTCATGTATTGAGCTTTTTAAGATATTCAAATCAAATATTTTCTCACTGTCTCCCATCTCAGAGGCGCGGGAGTTTCTTAAATTGCTCTGAGTTCGATTCCAATGAGACGATATCGTTCACAAAGACAAAGAACATATGCGATTATGACAGGGCTCAAAGAGAATATTGAACAGTAAATTCAAAAGATGACTTACTTGCTTCCATCCACATAACGTCAACAAGCGAGCTTGACACATACAGTGTTGCTCGTATCAGCCAAAGTTGTTTCACCAGAAAACCATGTTCAGACATTATTCGGAACAGCTCATATTCTCTGAATCGTACGCTAGCTAGAAATCAATGATCAGCAAGGTGAGTTTACAAGTTATGTAAGTCACCTGGCGGAGTCGGTTAGAAACAACATGTCAGAATCTTTGACCTCTACGAAACGATCATGAGCAAATCCCCGACGATATATTTTTAAACGCTGCGCCCAGTAATCTGTTTTGGACAATCTGCCTAGTCCCTAATCACCTGGTAAAGTTAAACCCATCCCAGATAGCATTCATTACTCAATCCGGCTAACAGTTAGCCGTACGCGTAAGACTATCTAATTTCCTCCTAAATGAGCCCTAACCTCAATCGCTCGAATAACAGAGGCGCATCCCATCCATCAATCAGCCCTTCGTCTAAATGATGTGAAAAATGCTGAATCGTCGTCGTTGTTGTAACTGCTGCTGATAGACGACGTTGACGCATACTCCTCCGGGCTCTCGCATTCCTACAGTCAGCGATAGGTCTCCGCTGTATGCAAATTGTTCATACGATTTTAATTAGCCATTTTGAATATTTCTCACGCGTCATCCGCCGTCCAAGCGTCGTCGTCAGTTGAGTCGAGTCGAGGCAATGTTGGGCCTACTCACAATCACTCCATCATCTTCACTGCCGCCACCAAAGTGATAGACTTTGGAACCATACGGCTCCAAGTGGAACCCAGCTAATGAGGAAAACTGCCTTTAAAAAAACTGACTGCACCCTTTCACCCTATGCGTTGTTCGGAGCCTCCCTTCTAGGGTGTTGCAAAATTTCACTTGGTCAGGAAACTTCCCTAAATGAGCATAAAAGCATGAAATGAGCATCAAATTTGCGCAGAGATTTAATGAGATTCCATTCTCAATATGCACAAATCGATAGCTGAAATTTAAAAGTTGATAACGGCGCCGACCACGTCCTTACGATCATCGGGCAAGGAAAAGAATGTTAGTTAGACAACCATTGTTACTAGAGACCGAATATACCTCTGAATCTCCACAGTTGACTTGGAAAGGATAGTTTGTTTCATACAAAAAGCATTACGGAGGGGGGGGGGAGGGGGTCAACAATTTCAAATTTTAGCGTTACGTAATAAATGGATGCTGCCCAGCTGAAATTTAAAAGTCGATAACGGCGCCGACCACGTCCTTACGGTCATCGGAGTTGGAAGGAACGTTAGTTAGACAACCATTGCCACTAGAGACCGAATATACCTCTGCATCTCTACAGTTGTCTTGGGAAGGATAGTTTGTTTTTGGCAAACGGAAATTTTGGGACACCCTATTCCACACATTCTACCAGCCCGGCACTGTAAGTTGTAAAATGACGTCCCAGGCACGTTTTGCATTGGAAGTTGTCGGATCAAATGGGTGCACGTGCAAAAACAGCGAACAAACGCGGGTCTGGCTGGGCGTAATTCTCTCTCGACTATCCGAAGCATCAGGTCGGTATTTGCATTTACTGCGATGGTGACGACGACGGCTACCCAGCTGATGTCAACGTCAGTCACGTATCACGAAGTGGTGAACCTATATAGCTTAGTCCGGACAGGTTCTTGGTGCTTCAGGGCGAGAGACTCTTACCGGAATAGGGCTGCTTCGGCATATATTTGCAGGGAGGGCATCGATTTCCAGGGATTCAGGGATGCTCACCTCGACGGTTCGTGACTCTGGTTGGAGCTATTTGTCGGATGGAATTATTTTCCATACAGTCACGTGCCTCCGGATGGCATGATCGGAAAAGTTTCGGTTGTCTTCGGATGACATCAGCAAAGTTTGTTATGATAGTTACGGTTACAGGCAGTATGAAAGCAGCTGATAGTTGTTCTGGAAACATTGTATAAAGACAATGAAATCACCTCGAAAGAATCCCAGACTTTTCCTTCATAATATCAAATCTTGTCTACTGAACCGTCAGCAGTTCTGCTGACTGTAAAGTCTTTGCTCCAACCTTAGATCATCTAAAGTCTCCAATGGTTCTGGCCAAAACGAAGTAGCAACTACGAAGCGTACGGTTATCTATAATAATGCTCATGAGAATTCATTGGAACATATATATGGAGAGTATATATCTGTACCAAACTGTGCAGAATAATACCTATTTTTTTTTTGATAATATTAAAGAAAATTCTTCCGAAAGAGGTGCACTTTGCGAAAAAGGACCACGTGATTATTGAGCTGAAATCGAATTCATGTTAACTTCTGCGTTCATGAGTCCTCTCATGGCGTAGTGGTAACGCGCCCCAACTAGAGATCGGGGAGTCGTGAGTTCGATTCTCACTGAGAAGACGTGTAACTTTTTCGCAAATCTTCACATCAATTTGTCCATCTAATCAAATTGCAAATTATATGTAATGTTTAGCTTTTCTGTAGTTATTAAAGAAAAGTTTACGCTTGATCTTGAAGAAATTTGCCTATAAAAATGCGCATTGTGATTCCTAACAAATTGTCATTTAACAATTCTTGGAGTTTTTTTTTGCAGACAATCCTGCTGTATCTTTTAAACTCCATTTTTTCCTCACAGACCCATAAAAGAATTACTTTACAGTTCCCCATACGATTACTTCAGAAATTGAATTTTCATCGAGTTCAATAACAATGTTTAACGCAATTCTTTCATAATTACCTTCAATTATTTTTTTACGGAACTTTTCTAGAGTTTTGACACTGAATTGAATGATTTGTTCATGGATTGTACTGAAAATTCTTCCAGAGATTCATCCAGGATAAGGCTTCAAATAGTTTCTACATAAATTGAACCAGGAAAGCCCTAAAAGGTTAGGTTTTCAATCAGAAATTTCTCCGTGCTTCCCTTCAAGATTTCATTTAGAGATAACTCTGGAGGTTTTTTAAAGAATTTATAAAGCAATTGATTCAGCAATTTTCCCAAAGCTCTATACAAGAAATTTTTAAGATATTCTTTTGGAAACCCTTCTGCAAAATTTTACAGTGATTCTTGCATAATTTCAAGGAGATTTATCCTAGATACCCATCAAGTTTTTCTCATCAGGGAGTTCATCTAAGGATTCATGAAGGTTCAGATGTTCCTCCAGAGTTCCACGGTTCTATCCCGTTAGGCCGAATGCCGTTAGGCCAAAAGTCGTTAGGCCGAACGCTATTAGTCCGAATGCCGTTAGGCCGAAAGGATCGTGAAATAGTAGTAAATGATCAAATGTTATTTCGGCCTAACGACCCTTTCGGCCAAACGGCCCTTTCGGCCTAATGGCCCTTTCGGCCTGACGGCCCTTTCGGCCTAATGGCTTTTGGCCTAACGGCATTCGGCCTAACGGCATTCGGCCTGACGGCATTCGGCTTAACGACCTGCATCTGGTTTCTTATAATTTTTAAAGAGGCTTTCATGAGTTTCCTAAAGAATTCCTATAATATTTTCGAAAGTGTTCATCGCGGAATCCCTGAAAGAGATTTGTGTTTATTTTCTAGAGCAATCGATTTTTTTAATGTTTTATGAAAACAATACTGGTGAAATTTTTGAAGCTACCCGATTTTCCTGAAAATATTCTTTAAAAAATCCTACCTATCCTATTTTCTCGATTACGGAATGAATTCTTCGGCACGTAACTTGTTTCCAAATGGAACAAATTAGCCAGTGTTTTCCGCCGAGATGTTGGCGGTTTCCTCATGATTTTTTAGGAGGGATTTCTCCAATGCTCATTGAAAAGTTTCTTCGGGGATTCTTCAATTAATTCTTTCTAAGATTCCTCTAGGAAATTATTCCTGAAATTCTCCATTAATTCATACTGCAAGAGCCCCTTCAGTGCACTGCATATACATTTCCCTAAATCCTATCTTCCTCTTCGGAACGTAATTCTAAAGGGATTTCGGAAGTATTTATGGAGGAACTACTGGAGTAATTCTGGAATAAACCTTGAGATATTTTTGGAGGAAGTCAAAGTAGAATCCCTGGAAAAATTACTGAAGAAGCCTTGGGAGGAAATTCTGAAAAGTCCTGGGAGGAACAACGAGTACAGTTTTAGGATAAATCCCTGAAAAAAACTCTAGAAGTCTGGGATGTAACTTCGGATTACATAACAGAATGGTTTTTCTATGAGTCTCTGGAGAAATAACTGAATGGGTTTTGGAGGAATCCCTGAATAAATCCCTCTCGAGAAAATCCAGAATTTCCATGAGGAGTTCTACCTGATTTATTTCCAGCAATTTTGACGACAGAAAGAACCACCAGTGCTTCGACTTCTTCCTCACTTAATTACATTATTATCAAAAACCCATCAAGTGGATCTTTAATGACTAGTGGGGAATAACTCCAGAATTTTTAATAAATCCTTATTTCACTGAGAAACCACTATCACTTTGATCTCCCGAAATTTTTTCCAAAAAATCTCTTTCCTCAGCTATTAATTTTCAAAGAATCCAAAGAAACATCAGCTTAAGGACTGTTCATTTTATAAAGTGCACACCTTGTGCATGCTGTATCTTTCTTATTAATCAATGAAATTTCAATCGGTTTTTTGCACATCGTTCGACTAGTATTGTACAATGTTGTGATAATAAAAATTCTCCAAAATAATTAAATTTCACACGAATATGGAACAACGATTAGATCGGTCGATTTTTTGAGGTTATCAAAATCAATGATTGTAAGAAATTGTCTGGAAAATTCGATAATTTATATTTTCTATTTTCAAAAAAGGCTTGTTCTTCGAAAGCATCATCAATCAGAAGCCTGATGGAAAAAAATCAAGTTATTTTTGGAGCAACAATTTTACAGATATAATAAAATCAATTTTCCCGTATATTTTTAAAGAAATTTTTTTAAAATTTGATGAGAATTGATATGAGTAGAATTTTTTGTGTAAAAGTACGTCCTGACGTAAGTCCTAATATAGTATTAATATGAAAAATAACTTACGCCTTCATAGAGTTACTTAGTAAGCCCCCACGTCACATTCAAAGCACAACAGAAACACAATTGTTTTATTCTTAGAAGACCTATCAAAGTACATTGACAATCATCAAAATTGGCAACACTGCTGTAATAAAATCGATTTTATTTTCCACATATTATTTTCATAATATGTTATTCTGAGATTACCAATTGAAAAATTCGGAGAAAACTGTTTACAATTTGCTGTAGATCGATAAATATGCGTACATGATTTTAAAAGTATGAGACTTGTTAGTAAAACTACCATAAACAGTAAAATTTATACTTAAGACTGTAGTTTAATCTCACGATTTAGCTTTCGTTTATACTAATATAATTTCTTTAGTAATCCAAACTAGTTTTGAACAAGCTTTTTACTTTTCTCTTTTGCTGGGAGTGAAAGGATGGTGTATCAGCAAATTTGGCCATAAATGGGTAAATCACTAAAGTTACCTAATGTCATAGAATGGTGGAAATAATTGATATTTTTAAAGCTCTACCTTTAGTAGAATAGTAAAGGATACAAACATACAATTTGTTCATAAAAATAAGGATTTTTGTTTTGCGAAAAATAATGTTAAAATTTGACGCGGACAGCTTTTTTAAGAGTTTTTGGAAAAACTATTTAGCTCTTCAACCAAAAGCATTTTCAAAGATTTTATATTTTCATATCATTTTAGAATAATAGGTCAACGATACACAGAAAACCGATTACGATTTTATCAATAAATAAAAAAGATATAGCATAAACAAAGTGTCCACTTTATAAAATGAACAGTCCTTATGATCTTTAGGAACCCATTAAAAATCTTAATGGCAATCCACTTCCCGAGTAACACACATGTTATAATTAAGGTATATCAACTGATATATGACTAAATATAGTGTTATAAGAGTTAATCTGCATCAACATGTGTATTTTTTGGGTTATTTTCTTTTAAGTGATTTTCCAAAGAACATCTCCATTAGGAAGCCGGCAAATATCTCATTAAAAATTTGTCATGAAGCTTAGTAGAAAGCTGATAATTTTCTCATCAAGAAACTTTCCACCAATTCCGAAACAAAGATCTCAATAATGTACCATAACATCTTCTCTAAATCTGCTCAATGCTTCAGCCAGATATTTTAAAAATTGTGAAAAAAATAAGCCTAAGTTTTTCCAGGATATCAACGATAGTTCCAGAATTTTTCTAACAAAAATTCTAGATACTGTTAACCACCTTTCTGGCAACTAACCAAAAGTTATTCATGATTTGTCAGGTAGTCGTACATCTGTTGGCAAAATGTTCTTGTTTCCTTCACAATTTCCCGGGTATGTCCCGTAGTTTTCTCAGTCATTTGGATTTCCCGGCTTTTTGCCGGATTTCCCAGATTTCTAGGCAGAAAACAATGGAAAATTTGTTCCACTTAGAAACAATAAGGATTCCTTAGTGAATTTCCAAACCCCATATAAGTTTTTCCAAAGATTCCTCAATGAAGTCCTCCTACAAAAATCTCCATTCCGTCGGAAATAATCTCAGAGAATTTATCCGAAGATTTTCTCCAGGAATTCTTTCGGGGATTTCCTCCGAGGATTTCTTCCGTGGATTTCCTCCAGGAATTCGAGTGTTTCATCCAGGGATTCCTTCGGGGATAACCCCAAGAACTCCTCTGGGCATTTCGTCCAGACATTTATTTCAGGCTTTACTTCAGCTTTGCTCCATGGATTTCCTCCAGAAATTCTTCCGGAGTTTTTCTCTAAAAAAATTTCCGGGATTTGGTCAAGGATTTCTTCCGAGAATTACCTCCAGAAATTCTTCTGACGATATGTTCCAGAAATTCATCCTGAGATTTTTTCCATGAATTCCTTCGGAAATTTCCTTCTAGAATTCCTCAGGAAATTTTCCTGTTCCTGTTGTTGTGGTCCTCCGGAAATTTCAAAGGTTTTCAAAGAATTACTTCAGAGTTTCTTTGGGAATTCGTTCAGATTTCCTCCCGAAATTCCATTGGAGCTCCACCGGGAATTCCTTCCGATTTCCAAAATAGTTTCTCCTGGAAATTCATAGTACTCCAGGAAATACTCCAGATTTACTCCCGGGAATTCTCCAGAGTTGATCTGGGAATTCCCACGAAATTTCTTAAGAAATTCCAGTTCAATTCTTCTATGCATTTGTTCGGAGCTCCTGAAATGTAAAAGGAGAATAAATCTCTAGGTATCCCTGCCCGATTTTTTTATGAATCTCTACGATTTTTGAAAATAAACACCTGGAAGAATCCTGAGTGGAATCGATTAAGGAATAAGAGATATCCCACATGATAATTCTAGAAGATACTGTAGAAAATAACAAGAGAAATTACAGTTAAAATCCCGGAATGAAACTCTAACAGAAATCCGCAAGAAATTCCTAGAGCAAGTTTTGGAAGAATTTCGCAAAGGATCAAAGGAACTCAAAGAAACTTTTGGAGAAATCACTATACAAATTCTTGAAAAAATACCAGTACGAATTATCGGATGATTTTTTTTAAACAATCTTCTATGAAGCCATTAGATCAATCTTTTCAAGAATAGATGAAAGAATTTCTGCTTGATAGTTATTCACTGAAGATTTTCTGATCTAAATTCTGGAGAATCCTAGGAAGAATGCTGGGACAATTTTTTGGATTTGTGGATTTGAGGATTTTTTGTATACAGAAAGAAAAATCCGTGTACATTTCAGCGTAAAATCGTGCACATAAAGGGAATGCCAAATTTGTCGCAAATTTACATAATACATCGTGTAAAATTACATCAACATCATGTAAATTTATGCCAATTGTCGCGTAATCGGTTAGTATCCATGCCAGATTACACGATGTATAGCGGAATCTTACATGATGTTGATGTAATTTTACACGATGTGTCATGTAAATTTGCGACAAATCTGGCATTCCCTTTATGTGCACTATTTTACGCTGAAATTCGCATGGATTTTTCTTTCTGTGTAATACCTCGTTAAAGGATTCCACCACGTATTTCTACGGGAAAACATCTGAATACTCTTAACGACGTCCTCCTTGAGACATCTCCAGGAGCTCTTCCAGGCATTCCAACAGAGTGTCTCCGATGTATCTTACAGAAAGTCCACCAGGAATTTATTTTTGGATTTCGTTCAGGAATTCCTCCGGAGATTTCCTCCAGGAATTTCTCTGGGGTTTTGCACCAGGAATTTCTCCGGATATTTTCTCCGAAAGTTCCTCAGGGGATTTTCCCCAGGAATTCCTCAGGGAATTCCCAATAGCGATTCCTGCGAGGATTTCGTCTAGAAATTATTCCGGGCTTTCTTCTAGGAATTACTCCAGTGATTTCCTCCAGAAGAATTGTTCGAAGAAGATTCTGAGGATTTTGCTGCAAACACTCCCAGATTAAAACAAAACTTTCAGATTTTTTAGAGGAAGAATTGCAGGATTCTTGATAAGAACTTTTCAAGATTCTTGAAAAGAGAGAAGAAAACATTATGATATACATGAGAAAAAAATCATTTCATGATTTTGGATTGTTAAGCATTTTGGTAAGAAATGTTCAAGGATTCCAGAGAAAATCGATTCAGAAATTTGGAATCTAACAAAGTTCTGTCGACGTCTTGAAAAATCTAATTAGAAAGATAATGTTTACAATATTTTATAGTGGCTTTCTTTAGTATTCTGGTGAGAATCTTTCAAACATCCTCTCAGAATTCCTTCAAACATCCTTCAAGAACTCCATTGAACTAGTCCTCTAAAAATGATGTAGAGATTTTTTTTCTGATATCCTATTCAAAATTCTCTCAAGGTTCCGGAGAGTATTCCGCACGGGGTTTTGTATAAAAATATTCTCATGAATTCATCGAGAATGTTCAATAGTTTGTAGAAAATTGAATCTTTTCAGGATTCAGGAGACAGTCTTAACAGGAATCTGCGAAGGCAGTCTTAAAAGAAATCGAAAGAGAATCGATTCAGAATTACGTTGAAAATCTATTCAGGATTCTTAAAACAATCGCTCAAGGATTCTGGAGAGAATTCTTTCAGATTTCTAAAGAGAAATCTTTCAAGATTTTGTAGATTTACTTTTCGGAATTGGTCAGGAAATCCATTCAGGATTCTGGAGAGGATTCTCGACAGAATCCTGAGAGGATTCTCGACAGAATCCTGAGAGGATTCTCCGACAGAATCCTGAGAGGATTCTCTTCAAATCCTGAGAGGATTTTCTTCAGAATCCTGAGAGGATTTCTTTCAGAATCCCTGAGAGGATTATCTTCAGAATCCTGAGAGGATTCTTTCAGAATCCTGAGAGGATTCTCTTCAGAATCCTGAGAGGATTCTCTTCAGAATCCTGAGAGGATTCTCTTCAGAATCCTGAGAGGAATTCTCGACAGAATCCTGAGAGGATTCTCGACAGAATCCCTGAGAGGATTCTCGACAGAATCCTGAGAGGATTCTCGACAGAGAGGATTCTCGACAGAATCCTGAGAGGATTCTCTTCAGATTCCTGAGAGGATTCTCTTCAGAATCCTGAGAGGATTCTCTTCAGAATCCTGAGAGGATTCTCTTCAGAATCCTGAGAGGATTCTCTTCAGAATCCCGAGAGGATTATCTTCAGAATCCTGAGAGGATTCTTTTCAGAATCCTGAGAGGATTCTCTTCAGAATCCTGAGAGGATTCTCTTCAGAATCCTGAGAGGATTCTCTTCAGAATCCTGAGAGGATTCTCGACAGAATCCTGAGAGGATTCTCGACAGAATCCTGAGAGGATTCTCGACAGAATCCTGAGAGGATCCTCTTCAGAATCCTGAGAGGATTCTCTTTAGATATCTGAGAGGATTTTCCACAGAATCCTTAGAGGGTTCTCCACAGAATCCTGAGAGGACTCTTCTCAGAATCCGGAGAGGATTCTCCTCAGAATCCGGAGAGGATTCTCCCCAGAATCCTGAGAGGATTCTCCTCAGAATCCTGAGAGGATTCTCTTCAGAATCCGGAGAGGATTCTCCTCAGAATCCGGAGAATATTCTCCACAGAATCCTGAGAGGATTCTCCACAGAATCCTGAGAGGATCCTCCACAGAATCCTAAGAGGGTTCTCCACAGAATCCTGAGAGAATTCTCCACAAAATCCTGAGAGAATTTTCCACAGAATCCTAGGAGGATTCTCTTCAGAATCCTGAGAGGATTCTCTCCAGAATTCAGAGAGGATTCTCCACAGAATCCTGAGAGGATTCTCTTCAAAATCCAGAGAGAATTATCCTCAGAATCCGGAGAGGATTCTCCTCAGAAACCGGAGAGGATTCTCATCAGAATCCGGAGAGAATTCTCCTCAGAATCCGGAAAATATTCTCCACAGAATCCTGAGAGGATTCTCCACAGAATCCTGAGAGGATCCTCCACAAAATCCTAAGAGGATTCTTGACAAAATCCTGAGAGAATTCTCCACAAAATCCAGAGAGAATTCTCCATAAAATCCTGAGAGAGATTCTCCACAGAATCCTGAGAGGGTTTTCCACAGAATCCTAGGAGGATTTTATTCAGAATCCTGAGAGGATCCTCTTCAGATTCCTGAGAGGATTCTCTTTAGAAATCTGAGAGGATTTTCTTCAGAATCCTGAGAGGATTCTTTTCAGAACCCAGAAAGGAGTTTCTTGAGAATCCTGAGCGTATTTTATTCATTTTCATGAAAGGATTCTCTTCAGGATCCTGAAAGGATTCTCGACAGAAACCTAAAAGGATTTTCTGCAGAATTCTGAAAGGATTCTCTTCAAAATGTTTAAGAGAATTCTCCTCTGAGTCCTTAAATATCCTCTTTAGAATTCTGAGAGGATTCTGTTCGAAATCCTGAAAAATATCTTTTTGGAATCCTGAGAGGATTGTCTTCACAATGCTAATTCACCTCAGAAGTCTGAGAAGATTGATTTTATAATCCTGAGAGGATTCTCTTTAGAATCCTGAGAGGATTTTCTTTAAAATCCTAAGAGGATTCTCTTTAGAATCCTAAGAGGATTCTCTTCAGAATCCTAAGAGGATTCTCTTCAGAATCCTAAGTGGATTCTCTTTAGAATCCTAAGAGGATTCTCTTTAGAATCCTAAGAGGATTCTCTTTAGAATCCTAAGAGGATTCTCTTCAGAATCCTAAAAGGATTCTCTTTAGAATCCTAAGAGGATTCTCTTCAGAATCCTAAGTGGATTCTCTTTAGAATCCTAAGAGGATTCTCTTTAGAATCCTAAGAGGATTCTCTTTAGAATCCTAAGAGGATTCTCTCTCTTCAAAATCCTGAGAGGATTCTCTTCAGAATCCTGGAAGAATTCTCTTCAGATTCCTGAGAAGAATCTCTTTAGAGTCTCTCCAAAGTCCTTAGAGGTTTCTCTACAGTGTCCTGAAAGGATTCTCTTCAGAATCCTGAGAGGATTCTTTTCAGAATCCTGAGAGGATTCTCTTCAGAATCCTGAGAGGATTTTCTTCAGAATCCTGAGAGGATTCTCGACAGAATTCTGAGAGGATTCTCGACAGAATCCTGAGAGGATTCTCTTCAGATTCCTGAGAGGATTCTCTTCAGAATCCTGAGAGGATTCTCTTCAGAATCCTGAGAGGATTCTCTTCAGAATCCTGAGAGGATTCTCTTCAGAATCCTGAGAGGATTCTCTTCAGAATCCTGAGAGGATTTTCTTCAAAATCCTGAGAGGATTCTCTTCAGAATCCTGAGAGGATTCTCTTCAGAATCCTGAGAGGATTTTCTTCAGAATCCTAAGAGGATTCTCGACAGAATCCTGAGAGGATTCTCGACAGAATCCTGAGAGGATTCTCGACAGAATCCTGAGAGGATTCTCTTCAGATTCCTGAGAGGATTCTCTTCAGAATCCTGAGAGGATTCTCTTCAGAATCCTGAGAGGATTCTCTTCAGAATCCTGAGAGGATTCTCTTCAGAATCCTGAGAGGATTCTCTTCAGAATCCTGAGAGGATTCTCTAATCTGAGAGATCCTGAGAGGATTCTCTTCAGAATCCTGAGAGGATTCTCTTCAGAATCCTGAGAGGATTCTCTTCAGAATCCTGAGAGGATTCTCTTCAGAATCCTGAGAGGATTCTCTTCAGAATCCTGAGAGGATTCTCTTCAGAATCCTGAGAGGATTCTCTTCAGAATCCTGAGAGGATTCTCTTCAGAATCCTGAGAGGATTCTCTTCAGAATCCTGAGAGGATTCTCTTCAGAATCCTGAGAGGATTCTCTTCAGAATCCTGAGAGGATTCTCTTCAGAATCCTGAGAGGATTCTCTTCAGAATCCTGAGAGGATTCTCTTCAGAATCCTGAGAGGATTCTCTTCAGATCCTGAGAGGATTCTCAGAATCCTGAGAGGATTCTCTTCAGAATCCTGAGAGGATTCTCTTCAGAATCCTGAGAGGATTCTCTTCAGAATCCTGAGAGGATTCTCTTCAGAATCCTGAGAGGATTCTCTTCAGAATCCTGAGAGGATTCTCTTCAGAATCCTGAGAGGATTCTCTTCAGAATCCTGAGAGGATTCTCTTCAGAATCCTGAGAGGATTCTCTTCAGAATCCTGAGAGGATTCTCTTCAGAATCCTGAGAGGATTCTCTTCAGAATCCTGAGAGGATTCTCTTCAGAATCCTGAGAGGATTCTCTTCAGAATCCTGAGAGGATTCTCTTCAGAATCCTGAGAGGATTCTCTTCAGAATCCTGAGAGGATTCTCTTCAGAATCCTGAGAGGATTCTCTTCAGAATCCTGAGAGGATTCTCTTCAGAATCCTGAGCGGATTCTCTTCAGAATCCTGAGAGGATTCTCTTCAGAATCCTAAGAGGATTCTCTTCAGAATCCTAAGAGGATTCTCTTTAGAATCCTAAGAGGATTCTCTCTCTTCAGAATCCTGAGAGGATTCTCTTCAGAATCCTAAGAGGATTCTCTTCAGAATCCTAAGAGGATTCTCTTCAGAATCCTGAGAGGATTCTCTTCAGAATCCTGAGAGGGTTCTTTTCAGAATCCTGAGAGGATTCTCTTCAGAATCCTGAGAGGATTCTCTTCAGAATCCTGAGAGGATTCTCTTCAGAATCCTGAGAGGATTCTCGACAGAATCCTGAGAGGATTCTCGACAGAATCCTGAGAGGATTCTCGACAGAATCCTGAGAGGATCCTCTTCAGAATCCTGAGAGGATTCTCTTTAGATATCTGAGAGGATTTTCCACAGAATCCTTAGAGGGTTCTCCACAGAATCCTGAGAGGACTCTTCTCAGAATCCGGAGAGGATTCTCCCCAGAATCCTGAGAGGATTCTCCTCAGAATCCTGAGAGGATTCTCTTCAGAATCCGGAGAGGATTCTCCTCAGAATCCGGAGAATATTCTCCACAGAATCCTGAGAGGATTCTCCACAGAATCCTGAGAGGATCCTCCACAGAATCCTAAGAGGGTTCTCCACAGAATCCTGAGAGAATTCTCCACAAAATCCTGAGAGAATTTTCCACAGAATCCTAGGAGGATTCTCTTCAGAATCCTGAGAGGATTCTCTTCAGAATCCTGAGAGGATTCTCTTCAGAATCCTGAGAGGATTATCGACAGAATCCTGAGAGGATTCTCGACAGAATCCTGAGAGGATCCTCTTCAGAATCCTGAGAGGATTCTCTTTAGATATCTGAGAGGATTTTCCACAGAATCCTTAGAGGGTTCTCCACAGAATCCTGAGAGGACTCTTCTCAGAATCCGGAGAGGATTCTCCCCAGAATCCTGAGAGGATTCTCCTCAGAATCCTGAGAGGATTCTCTTCAGAATCCGGAGAGGATTCTCCTCAGAATCCGGAGAATATTCTCCACAGAATCCTGAGAGGATTCTCCACAGAATCCTGAGAGGATCCTCCACAGAATCCTAAGAGGGTTCTCCACAGAATCCTGAGAGAATTCTCCACAAAATCCTGAGAGAATTTTCCACAGAATCCTAGGAGGATTCTCTTCAGAATCCTGAGAGGATTCTCTTCAGAATCCTGAGAGGATTCTCTTCAGAATCCTGAGAGGATTCTCTTCAGAATCCTAAGAGGATTCTCTTCAGAATCCTAAGAGGATTCTCTTCAGAATCCTGAGAGGATTCTATTCAGAGTACTGAGAGGATTTTTGACAGAATCCTGACAGGATTTTCTTCCGAATCCTGAGAGGATTCTCGATAGAATCCCGAGAGGATTGCCTTCAGAATCTTATCAGGATTTTCTTCCAATTTACTTCCAAGATTTTCTGCAGAATTTTCTCAAGATAATTTTCAGGGTTCTGTCAGAATTCTTTTCAGAATCCTCTCAGAATTCTCGTCAGAATTCTTTCAGGATTATCTTACCCTTTCTTTATTCCCCTCTCAGGATATTTTTTTTTTCAAAATTTCAAAATACTGAGAGGATTCTCATCAGAGTTCTTTAAATATTTTTTTTTAAATCCTTTCACGATTCTCTCCAGAATTCTCTCAGAATTCTCTCAGAATTCTCTTCAGAACTCTCTCAGGATTCCTGAGAGGATTCTCTTCTGAATCTTGAGAGGATTCTCTTCAAAATCCTGAGAGGATTCTCTTCAAAATCCTGTGAGGATTCTCTTCACAAACCTGAGAGGATTCTCTTCAGAATCCTGAGAGGATTCTCTTCAGATTCCTGAAGGGTTTCTCTTCAGAACCCTGAGAGCACTTTCGACAGAATCCTGAGAGGATTCTTTTCAGAATTCAAAGAGATTTTTTTCAGAATCATTAGTGGTTTCTTTTCAGAACCCTGAGAGGATTCTCTTCAGATTTCTGAAAGAATTCTCTTCAAAATCCTGAGAGCACTTTCGACAGAATCCCGAGAGGAATCTCTTCAAAATCTTGAGAGGATTCTCTTAAGTATCCTTAGAGTATTCTCTTCAGAATCCTGAGAGGATTCTCTCCATAATCTTTTCAGAATCGTAAGTGGATTCCTGAGAGAATAATTTTTAGAATTTTGAAAGAAGTCTTCTTCAGAATCCTCTCAGGATTTTCATCAGAATTCGTTTCGGATTGTTTTCAGAAATCTGCGAGGATTTTCATCAGATTTTTTTTAAGGGTAGTCTTCAGAATCAGGATTCTCTTCAGAATGTCTCTTTGGAATCCTGAGAGGAATTTTTTCAAAATCCAAAATTTTTTTCAGAATCCAGAGAGGTTTTTTTTTAGAATCATGAGTGGATTCTCTTCAGAACCCTGAGAGGATTCTTATCTGAATCCTGAGAAGATTCTGTTCAGAGCTCTGGGAGATATCTCTTCACAATCCTGAGAAGATTCTCTTCAGAATCCTTAGAGGATTCTCTGCAGATTTCCGAGAGGATTCTCTTCAGAATCCTGAGAATATTCTCGACAGAATCCTCTTCAGGATTCTCGACAGAACCTTCTCGGGATTCTCATCAGAATTCACTCAGTATTCTTTTGAGAATCCAATCAGAATTCTCTTCAGCATTCTGAGAGTATTTCGTTCATAATCCGTTCTTGATTCATTTCTTCAGAAGCTTCTGAGTGGATTCTCTTCGGAATTTTAAGAGGATTCTTTTCGAAATTTTGAGAGGATTCTTTTAAGAATCGCGAGAGGAGATTCCTGAGAGGATTCTCTTCAGAAACCTGAGAAGATTCTCTTCAGAATCCTTAGAGGTTGCTCCTCGGAATCCTGAAAGGTTTCTCTTCTGAATCCTTTGAAAATTATCTACAGAATCCTAAGAAAATTTTCTTCAGGATTTTGAAAAACAATTTCTTCAGAATCCTGAAAAGATTCCCTCCATAATGCTGCGAAAATTCTTTTAAGAATCCTGCCAGCATTCTTTTCAGAATCTTGAGATGATTTTCCACAGTATCATAAGAGGATTCACTTCAGAATCCTGATAGGATTTTCTAATAAATCCTGAGTGGATTCTCTTCAAAATCATGGAAGGATTCTCTACAGAATCCTGAAATGTTCTCTTCAGAATTCTGAGAAGATTATCTCCAGAATCCTTAGAAAAATATCTTCAGACTGCTGAGAAGATTTTCTAGAATCTAAAAAAAATTCTCTTTAGAATCCTGAGAAGGTTTCCTTGACAATGCTGAGGAGATTTTTTTAAGAATCGTGAAAGGATTCTCCACAGATTTCTAAGAGAATTCAACACAGAATCTTGAGAGGAATCACCACAGAATCCTGAAAGTATTTTCCACAGACTCCTGAGGGGATTCTCTTCTGGATCTTCTGAATCCTAAGAGGATTTTCTTCAGCATCCTAAGAGGATTCTCTTCAGAATCCTAAGTGAATTCCTTCAGAATCCTTAGAGAACTCTCTTCAAAATACTGTGAAGATTCTCTTAAAGGTACTGGAGGATTCTCTTCAGAATCCTGGGAGGATACTCTTAAAAATCCTAAGGTTTTTCTCTTTAGAATCATGAGGAAATCCTTTTCAGAATCCAGAGGAAATCCACTTCAGAATCCTAAGGAAATTTTCTTCAGATTCCTAAGAAGATTCTTTTCAGAATCCTGAGAGGAATCTCTTTTTAATCCTGAAAAGATTTTTTTCAAAATCCTGAGATAATTCTCTCCCAAATCCTGACAGGATTCTCTTCAGAATCCTGGGAGGATTCTCTTCAAAACCCTGAGAGGATTCTTTTCATAATCGTAAATCCCTCCAATATCCTGGCTGGGAGGATTTATTCCAGAACTCTGACAGGATTTTCTACCCTAGAATCCTGAAGGATTTTCTTTAAAATCTCGATACTTTTTCCACTTCTGAAAGAATTTTCGACACAATCTTTGTAGCATTTTTACGTAATAGATCAATTATATACAAAATTTTTAACATTCTCGATGAATACATGTGAATAATTCTTTACAAACGCATACATCCTTTGTGAGATGCTTTCCGGAATCTTCAGACAAATTTGAAATTTATTTCAAAAAGATTCTTTACATAATTATGAAGATTCTTTAAGATATTGATAGAATTCTGTTGTGATAGATTTCAAATTTCTGAATAGATAATCTCCAAAATCCTGTAGAGATTTTCTCCAGAATCCAGAAAAAATTCTTTCCAAATACTTAACAATCCAGAATTACGAAATGATTGTCTTCTTATCTATAATCGATTCATTCCAGAATCTTGAAAATCTTCTCTCTAAGTTTGCTCTATCCTAAAGCGATTTTCGATAGAATCCTGATATCTTGATTTGTTTTATTTTTCCACAAACTTGAGAAGAATTCTCTATAAAATTCTGAGAAAATTTTCAATATGATTTCAAAAAAAATATTCAAAATATGTTTTACTCTCTTTTACTAGGATTTTCAAGAATCTTCAGATGTTTCTTCGAAGTCCTGAAATTCATCATCAGATAATCCTGAAATTTATCTCAAAAAAGTTCTAAAAGTGTTTTCAGGGAATCCCTGAGAATCTTCTTCGAACAATTCTTAGAGTCTCTTCAAGAACACCTTGGGCCCAGGACCTGATTAATTTTCTGAATACACTTACAATACCATAATGATACAAAATATGCTCGATGATTTCCACTCTATCCATGTGCTAAAACATCTAATGGTCGATAAAACCTTTTCTAAATTACATAGTACCCACTTAGTAGCAGTGCATTTTCCAAGCCACTTCCGATAATGGTAAAACTTTTCTCAGAATAACACTGACCGACCAGAAACTATACTCCACACTAAATTCAGCAGTAGAAGCAGCAGCAGCATCAGATGAGGCCCTCCATCAAGCGTTTTAATCTCGGTTCACCGAAAGAGCAAACACAAACAGTTTCACGCGGAGCACGTGGTTTGCTGGCGCAAAGAGTGCAACTGATGCAAGTGCAACAGCAGCAACTGATTTGCATATTCGTGTAGGTGCCAGTCAGTGTTCGCGCTTCGCACAATCTGGACTGGGTGGGCATCGAGAACGCCGAGCTGCTCCAGAGGCTCCACCTAACCTTATTCAGGGCTGGTAACGGTAATGTCATTAGAATAGAAATTTTAGTGAACTTTTGCTTGAGAAAAATGATCAAACTCTCAGTGTTTTCTTGTGGAAGTGCAGAGGACTCCCCGGCTTTCATGAAACAAGTCAACATTTCTCTCTCACTCCCAAATTGACCTGCATTCGGACGCAGTCAATGCCGTAATGGTTTGTTGTTTCGAATCAAAATTCATTGGAAGGAGAAGGAAATAGTGACTTCCAATGAAAATAGAGACTTATTTTATAGACTTGTATTAACATAGAATCTGAGTCTCTTGAAAGAGACTCGTAACCTGCCCTGCTAACCTCATCGAGGAATTTAGAATGCTATTAAGCACTGAATAAACTAACGGCGAGTTCTCGCTTCCTGATGGCTGAAACAACAGAGAACAATTGAAATGCGGGGGATTTTCGAAAGCTGTCGTAAATTTTGTGCCATGCTTTTTTCTCGGAAGCGACTGAAACTACAGTGAGAGGCAAAATAAAGTGCCCACCTTACCAGTTTTCGAATTTCTCTCATTGATTTGGTTCAAATTAAAGTTAACACACCTAAATCTTTTGTGATATTTTATTTTTGATGTTCTTTTAAAGTTGCACTTACGAAATTTTGATTAAAAAAAGAATTTTACTTAAAGAAAAAGAAAATCAATTTGTATTGAAAAAAAAGTAGTGACAAAAATAAGTGCCCACTTCTTTCTTGGCCCCAGAAAAGATGATTTAAGAAAAATAAAAAGCAATTTAATAGTTAATGTGTCCTCCTTTGGCCTTAAGGACTTGCTGGAGGCTCTTCGGCATGCTTTTCACCAGGTTTTGTAGGTGTTGTGGATCTAGTTCTTCCCAGGCGCGCTCCAAGGCTTCAAAATAATTATTTTTGTTGGTAACACCAGTTTTTTCAACCCTAGCATCGAGAATCGCCCACAAATTCTCGATGGAGTTGAGGTCTGGGCTTTGTGGAGGCCATTCCAGCGGTTTAATCCGACAAGACCGGAAGAAAGACTTGGTCTTCTTTCCAGTATGCTTCGGGTCGTTGTTCTAGAGAAATATGAATTTCTCTTCAAGGCCCGTCTGGATCAGCGAAACCTCCAGATTTTCCAGCAAGATGTTAATGTAGGAATCTGCCGTCATTATTCCGTCGATTTTCACGACGCTTCCTACTCCACTCCATGAAAAACACCCCCAGACCATCACATTTCATCACATCACACTTCCATGCGTCACCGTTCCTTGGATGTGGCGCTCCTGAAGCTCGAGCTGTCTAACCGAGAGCGGCGGGCTCGTGTGTGATGCAGAGCACCACATCCAAGGAACGGTGAAGCATGGAGGAGGAAATGTGATGGTCTGGGGGTGTTTTTCATGGAGTGGAGTAGAAAACCTCGTGAAAATCGACGGAATAATGATGGCAGATTCCTACATTAACATCTTGCTGGAAAATCTGGAGGTTTCGCTGATCCAGACGGGCCTTGAAGAGAAATTCATATTTCTCTAGAACAACGACCCGAAGCATACTGGAAAGAAAACCAAGTCTTTTTTCCGGTCTTGTCGGATTAAACCGCTGGAATGGCCTCCACAAAGCCCAGACCTCAACCCCATCGAGAATTTGTGGGCGATTCTCGATGCCAGGGTTGAAAAAACTGGTGTTACCAACAAAAATAATTATTTTGAAGCCTTGGAGCGCGCCTGGGAAGAACTAGATCCACAACACCTACAAAACCTGGTGAAAAGCATGCCGAAGAGCCTCCAGCAAGTCCTTAAGGCCAAAGGAGGA